>NC_083588.1:25239611-25434611 GCF_027579695.1 Neoarius graeffei
TGCTCGTGTCTGTACGTGATTGACTCAAGGCTTTCTATGAAGCTTTGTTAAAGCGTGCACCTGGCGTGCTCTGGGTTGTGCAGGCAGATGCGTGGTTAGGGAGAACTCAGACACCCTGCTTATAACCAGCCAAGGGCACAAAAAGGTGATTACAGCATGTGGGAAAAATAACTTTTCTCAGTACACTAGGCCACTTGAGCTCAACACACAGAAACAGAGAATAGGAATGTTCATTCACTAAATTTCCTTCACACTTCTCCCCTTTTTATCCTACAGGATAATAATTGCTAAAAGAAAGAAATGTACACAATTTCAGTGGTAAGAGTTCCCGGAGAGATTTGACTTAATACATCATTGAGTGTACAGGGATAATGCTAAGGCTGTTTTGTAAGACATAGACATCTTAAGTTAATGCTAGCAAGCTATATATATATAGATCAGGAAACAATAGAACAGAAAACAACCACAAATAAGAATGTTTTAAGCTCGGGCTAATTTCATATCAGTTGTGCTGATGTCATCAAACGGTGGGTTATAGTCTTCGTGTGGGTTTGGAGGCCAGTCAGGCAAGTTGTCTGGGTCTATTTTCACCATCTGGTAACCAATATTTGTCAGCTGCCTCTGAAACACAGACATACAACATTGACAGAAAACAGGGAGCAAACATAGCATCACAATCAGTAAGCCCAGGACTGGTATGGTGGATGGAATCAGAGTCTTCCATCCACTGAACCAATGCCACCAACTGTCTTTGACTCTGTGTCAGCCTGGGTTCCCTGTATCGACCACCACACGAATCCTCCCGTGAGCCCCAGCAGGATCAGGATGCTCAGGCCTGCGACTGGACCTAGCTTGTAATGATTTACCCCCTTCATCTTATGTTAACTATGTCTCTGAGTTAACCCTTGCCCTTCTTGATGTGTATTGGTGCTCAGAGGGTGGGCACGCCCTATCAGCCCTCGTCCCACCTCACCGGGACTTGGAGGAAACTCGAAACCCTAAGACTTATCTATTGGCTAGACACTGAGCCCTATCATCACTCTTCCCTATTGAGGGTGCGTGCTTGATTGATGTGATACTCGCACTGTTCCATGCAGTGGTGCCTTTCTTCCTCACGTGTTTTAGTCAGCGTTCGGGTCACTTAGGCCTTCCTTTTCCTCCTGCTCAGCCGGTTCAGGAACCCTCCTGCAGTGGCTAGCGTGGATCCACGTCACTCTGCCTGTGACCTTCACTGCCGCTGGGGTCATGAGCAGGACCTGGAATGGGCCATTCCACCATGGCTTGTTCCACTTGGTTCGTCGGAAGTCCTTCACCACTATCCAATCCCCTGGTTGTAGATCATGCAGAGGTCCCTCAGTGGGCTTGGGAAGTGCTTCTTTTACCTGTTTGTAGATAGATTTCAAAGCAGAGGACAGCATTGCACAGTAATTCAACATTGCATCATCACACAGTGTGGTGTCCGGCAGTGTTACTTGGGCTGGCCCTATCCCCGTGTTGGGTACTCGTCCAAACAGAATTTCAAATGGGCTTAACCCATGTTTAGGCCTAGTTTGCATCCTCATTTGTGTGAGTACTACAGGGAGGACCTTTGTCCATCCTAGCCCTGTTTCTGCACAAGCTTTGCTTAGTTTATTTTTAAGGGACCGATTTTCCCTCTCCACTGCTCCTGCACTGGCAGGATGGTAGGCACAATGTTGTTTCGGGTCTATCCCTAGGAATGCCCATATTTTCTTTAGGGCTGCATTATTAAAGGGCATTCCATTGTCACTTGAGATTTTGCTAGGTATACCCCATCTAGGAATTATGTCTCTCAGGAGTACTTTGACTACTGCCTCTGAGTCTTGTTTAGCTGTGGGGAATACTTCAACCCATTCTGAATACATGTCAACCTTTTTCCCTCACTAGGTGTCAGTTCAATGAAGTCCATTTGGAGATGATCAAACGGTTTGTCTGGTATTGGGTGTGCTGCTTGAGTTAGTTTGATACCTTGACCTGCATTATGTTGTGCACATATCAAGCATTGCTTGCAAAATTTAGCAGCATAGTTTGAAACCCCCTTTGTGAACCATCTCTTTGTTACTTCTGCTACCATTCCCCCTTTTGACACATGGGTGAGCCCATGGACCAATTTTGCATAGAAAGGGAATGTGTTTTGGTAGATAGGGACGGCCCAAGGGACAAACCCAGACCAAGTTTGCAAAGATACAGCCGGCCTGTTTCCAGACTCGGCTCTCATCCTGGGTGGCAGTGCTCTGAAGGTCCTCTAGCTGTAAACAGGGGGTAAAAACCTGAGGAAAAGCAAGGTTAGAGGGTGAACTGGAAGCTGAGGCTGCACACTTAGCTGCTGCGTCCACCCTGGCATTTCCTTGAGACACAAGATCAGTATTGCTAGTATGGGCAGCACACTTACACACAGCAATGGCTCTAGGGAGTAGAATAGCATCCAACAACTCAGAGACCAGTTTATAATGTGCAATGGGAGATCCTGTGCTAGTGAGAAAATTTCTGTGTTTCTAAATGGTGCCAAAATCATGCACAATGCCAAATGCGTACCTACTGTCCATAAAAATATTGACAGATTACCCTGCAGCCAATTTGCATGCCTCTATAAGGGCACAGAGTTCTGTGGCCTGCGCCGACAGGTTTGAGGACAGACACGACGCCTTGAGGACCTCGTGATCTGAGACTACAGCAAAACCTACTTTGTTCTTTCCCGTCTCTGGGTCTCTGGAAGCTGAACCATCCACAAAGAGGGCCATGTTTGGGTTTTCCAAAGGGTTGCTCTTTAAGTCTGCCCTGGGGGAACAAAAATCGTTAGTGAGAGCAACACAGTCATGTGGTTCTCCATCGTCCTCTGTAGGGAGAAGAGGGGCAGGATTCAGAACAGTACAACATTTCACAGTGATGTTAGGCATATCAAGTATGACAGTGTTATACTTTAACCATCTCTGTGTTGACAAATGTCACATCTTTTTCTCCAACAGAAGCAGGGAGACAGCATGTGGGACCAGAAGGGTGAGGTTAGAATACCCCACAATATTTCTGGAAGCAGTTACCGCCTTTTCAGCCGCAGCAACTGCACACAGGCAAACAGGAAGTCCAGCCACCACTGGGTCCAATTTGCTGGAGAAGTAGGCTACAGGTCTTAATCTATCCCTGTGCTTCTGAAAAAGAACAGAGGTCATGAAACCCTTCTTTTCATCTACAATTTGAACAAATGGTTTATTGAGATCAGGCAATCCCAGAGTGGGTGTGGTCTGCAGAGCAATCTTTAGGGCAGGAATGCTTCTTCAGCCTCTGGTGTCCATACGACAGGTGACGAAGCGGTGAGGGACGAACCATGCACGAGCTCTCTCACTGGGCTTTCCAGGATGGAATAATTTGGAATGAATGCTCTGCAATAGGAACACATACCCAAAAATGACAAAACTTGTTTCACAGTGATCAGCTTGGGAATTTTCTGAATAGCTGAGACTCTGTCCGCAGACAGCGTTTTCTCCTGTGATGTCATGCCCTAAGAAATGCACCTTCTGTTTTGCAAACTGTAGTTTTGTGAGGCTAGCCTTATGACCCTCCTTAGTGAGATATCGCAGTAGCATTACGGTGTCATCTTCACATTGAGCTTTAGTTGGGGCACAAATCATTAAATAATCAACATACTGCAGCAAAGCCGATCCTGGTGACAAAGTTAACGAAGCGAGGCTGTCTCTGAGGCACTGGTTGTATATGGTTGGGGACTCACAGTAACCCTGGCACAAATGAGTGAAAGTGTATGGACGACCATCATACATACCGTAAAGGCAAACCAGTACTGTCTGTTTTTATGTAGAGGAATAGAAAAGAACGCCTTTTCTAAGTCCACCACTGAAAACCACTTACTGTCAGTGGGAACCTGGCCCAAAATGGTGTATGGATTAGGGACATCAGGAGCACATGGAACAACCGCAGCATTGACTGCTTGCAGATCTTGGACAAACTTCCACTCATGGGGCTGGGGCGGTTTTCTTGCCTTCTGGGAAAATAGGAGTGTGCACTGGAGAGTCCAGGCAAGGGACAATTACACCTGCCTTCAGCAACGAATCAAAGACAGGTCTTATACCTGTGATTGCTTCTGGTTTGAGTGGGTACTGGGTCTGTCTAGGCCTGAAATCCGATTTGGGGGTGATCACCACTGGTTCAGCATTCTTTATTAGGCCGACATCATGTTTACCCTTCACCCAAACGGAATTTGGAACTCCCGCCAATTTGGGGTGCACCTCTGCTGGAGTTATGCCTGTGGAAACAGAGACAAGCAGGCCACTATGGCTGGGGTCCCCAGGACCCTGGTCATCAATGGCTAATATTACGCTGCGCTTAACATGCACACACATAGCATGACTTTGTTTGTAGACCCCAAGCTTTTGGCAAAACAACACACTAGGGTCCTCTGTTTGGGACCATTCATTGCCATTGACTGCGCACTTCTTGACCCATTTCCCCACGTCTTTCCAATGGGTGGCTCGTGGCTTTGCTAATGAGACATGGGGTATGGAATTAATGATGTTAAAGAAATCATGCTGGCAGCAGTCGACCTCAGAGTCCTCTGACACGAGGCTGCGCATAACATGTTTGAGAACACTGCGATGAACATTGATGCAGCTGTTCAGACAACGAGTAAAATGGACCTGCACAGCGCAATAATGTTTAGACCGATATGTAGTTTTGATGGTCAATCTTTCACGTGCATGGGGGTCTGCAAACCAAGTCTTTTCAAACTCCACATCTTGCCCTTGGTGAACATGTGCTGTGCAATGCAAATCTTCCTCTTTCATATAATCTGTGTCACCTGATGAGGTGTTCAAGTGTGCGAGCTGTACAAGGTGTTTGGGAGTTTGTGTGAGTTGATCTGAGCAGAGCCACCAGACATACACACACAGGGATCTTCCAAGACCATACTGTACACCGCACATTTCACTTACTTCAATAGTTAGTCAATCTGGAGTGGACGTGAGATTTACTCCTAATTTGCACATTAAATCACACGTTAACAAATTTACTGGACATGTATGTGAGATGAGGAATGAGTGGGACGTAACCATTCCTCCCTCGCTTTTACATGGGAGGTTGACTGAGAAAGTTTCGGTTACAGGTCGTCCTGAGATGCCCATTGTCTGAATAGAATTTGAGCTGAGCGGTGGGTCTACTGGAAGTACCCCATGTTGTATGACTGAGTGTCCCGCTCCAGAATCTACTAAAAAAGTCAACACATGCCCACATACAGTGGTGCTTGAAAGTTTGTGAACCCTTTGGAATTTTCTATATTTCTGCATAAATATGACCTAAAACATCATCAGATTTTCACACACGTCCTAAACGTAGATAAAGAGAACCCAGTTAAACAAATGAGACAAAAATATTATACTTGGTCATTTATTTATTGAGGAAAATGATCCAATATTACATATCTATGAGTGGCAAAAGTATGTGAACCTTTGCTTTCAGTATCTGGTGTGACCCCCTTGTGCAGCAATAACTGCAACTAAATGTTTCCGGTAACTGTTGATCAGTCCTGCACACTGGCTTGGAGGAATTTTAGCCCATTCCTCCGTACAGAACAGCTTCAACTCTGGGATGTTGGTGGGTTTCCTCACATGAACTGCTCGCTTCAGGTCCTTCCACAACATTTCCATTGGATTAAGGTCAGGACTTTGACTTGGCCATTCCAAAATATTAACTTTATTCTTCTTTAACCATTCTTTGGTAGAACAACTTGTGTGCATAGGGTCGTTGTCTTGCTGCATGACCCACCTTCTCTTGAGATTCAGTTCATGGACAGATGTCCTGACATTTTCCTTTAGAATTCACTTTTATAATTCAGAATTCATTCTTCCATCAATGATGGCAAGCCGTCCTGGCTCAGATGCAGCAAAACAGGCCCAAACCATGATACTACCACCACTATGTTTCACAGATGGGATAAGCTTCTTATATGCAGTGTTTTCCTTTCTCCAAACATAACGCTTCTCATTTAAACTAAAAAGTTCTATTTTGGTCTCATCCGTCCACAAAATATTTTTCCAATAGCCTTCTGGCTTGTCCACATGATCTTTAGCAAACTGTAGATGAGCAGCAATGTTCTTTTTGGAGAGCAGTGGCTTTCTCCTTGTAACCCTGCTATGCACACCATTTGTTGTTCAGTGTTCTCCTCATGGTGGACTCATAAACATGAGCATTAGCCAATGTGAGAGAGGCCTTCAGTTACTTAGAAGTTACCCTGGGGTCCTTTGTGACTTCACCGACTATTACATGCCTTGCTCTTGGAGTGATCTTTGTTGGTCAGCCACTCCTGGGGAGGGTAACAATGGTCTTGAATTTCCTCCAATTGTACACAATCTGTCTGACTGTGGATTGGTGGAGTCCAAACTCTTTAGAGATGGTTTTGTAACCTTTTCCAGCCTGATGAGCATCAACAACGCTTTTTCTGAGCTCCTCAGAAATCTCTTTTGTTCATGCCATGATACACTTCCACAAACATGTGTTGTGAAGATCAGACTTTAATAGATCCCTGTTCTTTAAATAAAACAGGGTGCCCACTCACACCTGACTGTCATCCCATTGATTGAAAACACCTGACTCTAATTTCACCTTCAAATTAACTGCTAATCCTAGAGGTTCACATACTTTTGTCACTCACAGATATGCAATATTGGATCATTTTCCTCAATAAATAAATGACCAAGTATAATGTTTTTGTCTCATTTGTTTAACTGGGTTCTCTTTATCTACTTTTAGGACTTGTGTGAAAATCTGATGATGTTTTAGGTCATATTTAAGCAGAAATATAGAAAATTCTAAAGGGTTCACAAACTTTCAAGCACCACTGTACAGTGAGGAGCATACAAGGGAGTTTAGAGAAGGGAGTAGTTGTGTTTTTTAACAAACTTAATGCAACTTCAGGTGTATCTACCTGGACTGGTGTATCGGGTGTTTCTGTGTAATCTTGCTGTTGCATGCAGGTGCCGCTACTAATGTGTTTAACGTTATGTGAATGTTCCTGTCTATGTGTATCATCAGGTGTGTGTGTGTTACCTCCCCGTTCTCTGTGCAGGGCCCGTACCCGGAGTCCACCCATCAGTCTGCTTTGCTGTACTCCTCACAGGGCCTCTGGCTGCTACTGTGGAGACAATCCTGAGCAATGTGTCCCTTCTAATTGCAGTGGTAGCAGGTTGCGCCTTTAATCCAGGTCGGGTCACCCCAGGTCATCCTGCCTCGGCCCCTACCTCGACCTCTTCCTCTAGGTCCAGGCTGAGCAGTCTGGAGAAGAGTGAGAGTGGTGGCGTGTAGGTCGTGGTCTCTTTTTGTTGACTTTGTCTTCTCCTTCTCTTTCAGCAGCCTTTCTGTGTGCACAGCATACTGCTCGATCTTGGTGAGGCTCAGGAGTGCCCTCCACTGCAGCCAGAGTCATGGACCTGGTCAAGCCACTGTGTTTCTCGTGCACAGTGGTGAGACGGGTGAGAAATGCTGACACCACTTCACCATCTTCTTGCTTACACATACTGATCTTAGTCATGTCTATGTTCAAGGGAAAAGCTTCGATCAGATGAGCACAGAGAGCAGTGAGGGTATTTCTATACTCACTATTTCCATCTGCTGGTCAGCTTCTGGCCACTCTCTGGAAACTTTGTTTCAATCTATACCCATCTTGGTCATGAGTAGGCAGCGAAGTTCATGGGTGGTTGGCCGGAATTCTCTGCAAAATATCAACAGCTCATTACCAAATCTCTTTCCTCCTACCTCTTTCACGTTGGGAAGGGAAGCCATGCTTTCCTTGATATCAGCTGTCGTCCAGGATCTGTGGACTAGAAGCATGCTGTCAGCTCCAGCCACTTCCACCACTGGAAGATGAAGGACTTCAGACTTTAGGTTATGGCCTTTTGGACCCACTGGTGAGCATGTGGTCAGGTCCAGGAGGGTGTCTCTTCCATCGCCATATGCAAGACCGGATCTCGTGTGTGACGGAGAAGTGAGGGGAGGCGCTGATGCTGGAGGTGGCTGGTAGGCTGGGAGAGATTCCAGAGGCTCAGTTTTTTTGCTTTGTCTCGACTTCTCCCCCTTTCTGTGGGTGAGGCGCTTGTGGGAGTGATGCTCCGCCTTCCTAAGGAGGCAGTGTGTGTCGGGGTGGTGGGGCAGACTCCAGGTCAAGGTCCATCTGAAATTTCAAACACTGAGAAGAGGGTGAGAGCCCTGCCTGTCATTTCTCTCTTTTGTACTCGCTCTTAAGTGCTTCTTCTTTCCATGCAGAAAACGCCCTCCAGTCCCCAAAGAACTTAACATTATCTGCAGACTCTTCTTTTTCCTTCTGTTTCAACTTTTCTTCTAACTGTTCTATCTGCCTGGGACTAAAACTGCCCTTCTCAGGGAATCCTAAGTCCTTTACCCATATGTCAAGCTGTGCCAAACAATCCTCGCCACATGAGGTTTTCATAAACTGGATGTTTGGGTTGTCATAGGAACACCCAATTCTTATTATAGCACATGTAGCCTCAGGCTTACTTGCTTTTTCTTTTCTTTCCCCAACTTACCATTTCTGTTCCCCATTGTACCCTGTTATATCAGTAAGCTATGACAACAATGGCTGAGTTTCTTACTAGGATCACAAGAAGAATAGGTTGGACTATGTCCAAAAATGCGACACAATAATCCTTTAGGTATGTTCTTATTAGTAAACAATTTATCTGACATTTACCTTAAGCTAAAAGTAGGTATAATTTAGCACAATGACCTCAACTCACGCATGTGTGCAAGATCTATTTCTCTGTTTCAGAATTTGGGGGACAGTACTCTGTTAATTCATCAATATTTTGCGTGCACAGAGGTGTGTCTTGGCGACTTCGTGATCGAAGTTCTCTTTCCCATTCCTATGACGGGCCAGTTGTTCACACAGAACAAAGGGAGCAAGATTCAGTTCTTTCCCAGTTACGAATTGCTGAATGTGAATCTGTCAAAACACGCCCCCTTACTTCACACTCTTAAGTAGGTGAGCCGTTACCCAGTTGTCACTTAGGTGGATATTTCTCTTACAAAACCCAATAAACTACTCACGGTTTATTGTCTCAAAATTGTGTTATATCCATTTCTGCAAACATATTGATGATACCACAGCTTAGCAGTCCTCCTTGACTAGGACAAATTTCTGTCCGCTTCTTATATCAGGATTAAATACTGTTTCCACTAATTTCTTTACACAAGAATGCAAAGTTATCATGTACTGGTTCAGCGAGCCCTGACGGTCTGGTCTCTCATCTGAGTTCTCAGCTCCGCACCGTGGCCTTGGGAGTGTCCCGTCATCTGAGGATCACACGCGTAGGGCCCACCCAGGGATGCCAAATTGTAAAAGGAAACTTCTAATAAACACTTCAGAAGGCTTAGCAGTTGTTCTTTTCAGTTATTTATTATAGTAGCTCATATAGAACAGAGATATAAAACAGGAAAGGAAAAAGAAGAAGAAGAAGCAGAAGAAGAAGAAGACACCACCTCAGGTGATGCCGAGAGTGTGCACTCTGAGTTGTGTGAATATCATCTTTGGAAGAGCATTCATTAGCAGGGGAGGCCATGACTATTAGCTTGTTAGCAATCGTGTTTCTCATTGTAAGAGAGGTTTGTTTTTGTCTAGAGGAAATCATTATAAGCTCATAGCCCTATAAAACACTCAGCTTGTTAAATTGCTTAGATTCTGATATGTTCAGGTAAATTTTGTATAGTTACATGCAAATTTGGTCAGAACTCCTTGCTCTTGCTGCCTACTCCATCATGGCTGAAACCGGAAGTCCGAAACATGTGTAATGGAAATGTAGCAGTGGGGGCATGGCCAAGCAGCAGTCTGTGAATGGAAGGGGGGTTAAGGAAGGTAAGTGGCTAGGCCATTTCACCTGATGTCAATTTGTGTGTGTGTGTGTGTGTGTGTGTGTGTGTGTGTGTGTGTTTTGTTGCAGGGATGGAGTATAAAGGGAGGGGGAGAGGAGAGAAGAGGGTCTCCCTGACCACAACACTTGTGTGAGTGAGTGAGTGAGTGAGTAAGAAAGAAAGAAAGAAAGAAAGAAAGAAAGAAAGAAAGAAAAAGCTGAATAAAGTGCGTGTGTGTAAACACTAACTCTCGCCTGCCTTGCTTCTGTGCTCCACCCACACCGGGGTTTACTACAGTGGTGCCGAAACCCAGGACCCCACAGAAGGGAACCGCCCCATGGAGTCCTCCCCGTTCAACAAGCTCATCCTTGCCCTCGCTACGGCCCAACAGAACCAGCATCAAGAGCTGATCACCTTCCGGAAGGAGCAGCAGCAGCGCTTTGCAGCCTTGATGCTGGCCCAGCAGGAAGATCGCCAGGCGTTCCGGCACCGGCTCACATCAGCAGGGCTGCCGGCCGCCGCTGCTGCCACCCTCACGAAGATGGGACCGCAGGACGATCCAGAAGCGTTCCTCACTCTCTTTGAGCAAACAGCTGAGGTGTGGGGGTGGTCGCTGGAGCAGAGTGGCATGCCTCCTCCCGCTCTTAACTGGTGAGGCGCAGCTCACAGCGCAGCAGCTCCCTGCTGACAGCCGGCTGGTCTTTGCTGACCTGAGGAAAGCCATCCTGCAGCGGCTCGGCTGCTCCCCGGAGCAACACCGTCAGTGCTTCTGGACGCTGACACTGGAGCAGTTTATCTCTCAACTTCCAGAAGGAATGGCGGAATGGGTCCAGTGTCACCACCCGGCGTCACTGGAACGAGCCATCGAGCTGGCAGAGGACCATCTGGAGGCGGCTCTGACGGCAGGCAGACGAGGCACCTCCCATCGCTTCTCTTCCCCCTCTCTCTCTCCCTCTCTCTCTCCTGTCTCTTGTCCCCCTCCCCACCCCATTCCCCTGCCACGAAGGTGGCGGCTGGCTCCTCCCCAGCCAGCCCGTTGCACCCGTGGTGCCCTCCTATCTCCCTCTTCTGTGTCTGTGTTGTCTCCCCCTCAGGTGAGTGACACCCATAACACCAGTGCAGAGGGAAAGCCTGGGCCGGTGTGCTGGCGCGGCGGGGAATCGGAGCGTCTCCCGAATCAGAGTCCCGCAAGGGAGGTGGGGGCTGTCATCCAGATCCCCGACGCGCCGGAAACCGCCCCCGATCGGGCTGGAACATATCGCATACCGGTGAGTATTCAAGGGGATACATATCACGCTTTGGTGGATTCCGGTTGCAATCAGACCTCAATTCACCAACGCCTGGTGCAAGGTGAGGCATTGGGGGGAGCACAAGCAGTGAAAGTGTTATGTGTGCACGGGGATGTTCACCGTTACCCTCTAGTGTCTGTCCATATTCTATTCCGGGGCCAAAAGCATAAAATGAAGGCAGCGGTTAATCCTCGCCTTACCCACGCGTTGATCTTGGGTACTGATTGGCTGGGATTTAAAGAATTAATGGAGTATTTAACACGCAGTGGGTCCTGCCCTAGTAGGTCACGGGAAGATCCTGGTGTGGCATTGGCTGGAGAAGCTGTCACAGAGCCGTCTGCGTCACCACCGCATCGGAGTGAGGAGCACTCCACTCCTCCTCCCTCTCTCGGGGATTGTCTTGGGGATTTCCCATTAGAGCAGTCGCGAGACGAGACTCTGCAGCATGCGTTTGACCAAGTGAGAGTAATCGATGGTCAAACTCTTCAGCCAAGCGCGGCACCAACCTTCCCCTATTTTGCCATTATTAAAGATAGATTGTACCGAGTGATGCAGGACACTCAAACCAAGGAACTAGTAACCCAGTTGTTAATCCCAAAGAGCTGTAGGGAACTCGTATTCCATGCAGCTCACTTTAATCCCATGGCTGGACACTTGGGGCAAGACAAAACACTAGCCTGAATAATGGCCCGGTTCTATTGGCCTGGGATTCACGGGGATGTCCGTCGGTGGTGTGTGGCATGCCATGAATGCCAATTAGTAAATCCCGTGGCCACTCCAAAAGTGCTGTTGCGCCCTCTTCCTCTAATCAAGACCCCATTTGAGCGAATTGGGATGGATCTCGTCGGGCCATTAGATCAGTCAGCACGGGGATATCACTTTATTTTAGTTCTGGTGGACTATGCAACGCAATATCTGGAGGCAGTGCCTCTCCGCAATATCTCAGCACTCAGTATTGTGGAAGTGCTCTTCCGTGTTATCTCCCGGGTCAGGATTCTGAAAGAAATCCTGACAGACCAAGGCACCTCGTTTATGTCACGCACACTGCGCGAGCTGTATGGGTTACCGGGGATTAAGTCCATCCGCACCAGTGTATATCACCCACAAATGGATGGATTAGTAGAGCGATTCAACCAGACACTCAAAAACATAATCCGGAAATTTGTTAGTGAAGATGTGCGTAATTGGGATAAGTGGCTCGAACCCCTGTAGTTCGCAGTACGAGAGGTCCCGCAAGCCTCCACAGGGTTTTCTCCCTTCAAATTATTATATGGGCGTAAGCCGCGTGGCATTCTGAATGTGCTGCGGGAAAATTGGGAGGAAGGACCTTCACCGAATAAAAATGAAATCCAGTACATTCTTGACCTGCGCGCAAAACTCCACACCCTCACGCAATTAACACAGGAGAATTTACAGCAGGCACAAGAACGTCAAAGCCGGCTGTACGGCAGGGGCATGCACCTTAGAGAATTCACGCCATGAGAAAAAGTACTCGTATTATTGCCCATGTCGAGTTCTAAATTAGTCGCCAAGTGGCAAGGGCCCTTTGAGGTCACACGGCGAGTCGGGGACGTCGACTATGAGGTAAAGCGAACAGATGGGGCGGGGCACTGCAAGTATACCACCTCAACCTTTTAAAATGCTGGAATGAGGGGGTCCCCGTGGCGTTGGCGTCAGTCATCCCAGAGAAGGCGGAGCTGGGTCCAGAGGTAAAAAAGATAACATCGCAGACCACTCCAGTCCCTTGTGGAGACCACCTCTCACCAACCCAACTCACGGAGGTAGCCAGGTTGCAGAAGGAATTTTCCGACGTGTTCTCACCCCTTCCGGGTCGTACCCATCTCATAGAACACCACATTGAAACGCCCCCAGGGGTGGTAGTGCGTAGCTGCCCTTACCACTTGCCCGAACACAAGAAAAAGGTGGTTCGGGATGAACTCAAGGCCATGCTCGAAATGGGCATAATTGAGGAGTCCCACAGTGACTGGAGCAGCCCAGTGGTCCTGGTTCCCAAGACTGATGGGTCGGTCCGGTTCTGTGTGGACTATAGAAAGGTCAATGTGGTGTCTAAATTTGACGCGTACCCAATGCCTCGCATTGATGAGTTGCTTGATCAGTTAGGCACTGCTCGCTTTTATTCGACACTAGATCTAACCAAGGGATATTGGCAGATCCCCTTGACTCCTCTATCCCGAGAGAAAACAGCCTTTTCCACACCATTTGGTTTACACCAATTCGTCACGCTCCCCTTTGGGTTATTTGGGGTGCCCGCTACGTTCCAGCGGCTTATGGACAGGGTCCTCCGCGCTCATGCTGCCTATGCGGACGCCTATCTAGACGACATAATAATCTACAGTCATGATTGGCAGTAGCACTTGGAACACCTGAGGGCTGTTCTAAAGTCGCTGAGGTGAGCGGGCCTCACAGCTAACCCTAAAAAGTGTGCTATTGGGCGGGTGGAAGTACGGTATCTGGGGTTCCACTTGGGTCATGGGCAGGTGCGTCCCCAAATTAACAAGACTGCAGCGATTGTGGCCTGCCCGAGAGCCAAGACCAAAAAGGAGGTGAGGCGGTTCTTGGGGCTGGCTGGCTATTATCATAGGTTTATACCTAACTATTCGGATGTCACCAGCCCGCTAACCGACCTCACTAAAAAGGGGGCTCCAGATCCGGTCCAGTGGACGGAGCAATGCCAACAGGCCTTCTCTGAGGTAAAAGCTGCACTGTGTGGGGGGCCACTTTTACACTCCCCTGACTTCTCCCTCCCCTTTATTTTGCAGACTGATGCATCGGACAGGGGGCTGTTTTGTCTCAGGAGGTGGAGGGTGAGGAGCGCCCGGTGCTGTACATCAGCAGAAAGCTGTCGATGCGCGAGAGCAAGTACAGCACAATTGAAAATGAGTGTCTCGCTATCAAGTGGGCGGTCCTCGCCCTCCGATACTACCTGCTGGGGCGCCCTTTCACCCTCTGTTCGGACCACTCGCCTCTCCAGTGGCTCCACCGCATGAAGGATGCCAAAGCGCGGATCACCCGTTGGTATCTCGCACTCCAGCCATTTAAGTTCAAGGTGATCCACAGGCCGGGGGCACAGATGGTGGTGGCGGACTTCTTGTCCCATCAGGGGGGGGAGTCAGCTTTAGGCCGGACGGCTCCCCGGCCTGAGTCGGGCGGTGGGGGTATGTGGCAGCAGGGGCATGGCCAAGCAGCAGTCTGTGAATGGTCAGGGAAGATAAGTGGCTAGGTCATTTCACCTGATGTCAATTTGTTTGTGTGTGTGTGTTTTGTTGCAGGGATGGAGTATAAAGGGAGGGGGAGAGGAGAGAAGAGGGTCTCCCCGACCACAACACTTGTGTGTGTGTGTGTGTGTGTGAGTGAGTGAGTGAGTGAGTGAGAGAGAGAGAGAGAGAGAGAGAGAGAGAAAGAAAGAAAGAAAGAAAGAAAGAAAAAGCTGAAAAGCTGAATAAAGTGCGTGTGTGTAAACACTAACTCTCGCCTGCCATGCTTCTGTGCTCCATCCACACCAGGGTTTACTACAGGAAACTTCTAATAAACTCTTCAGAACGCTTAACAGTTGTCTTTTCAGTTATTTATTTTAGTAGATCATATAAAACAGAGATATATTGAGTTGATTGAGAGTTTGCTCTGATGGGAGGACACTGGCGTGTGTTGTCGCCACTTCCCCTATGCCTTTCTCTGTCTGACTAATACCTGGATTGTGCTATGGTTTGTAATCTACAAACTACAAGCCATAGTCTATCGAACTGCGGGAACTTTCTCAACTTGTCACCCTATCTGGATTATATTGAGCTCCATGCTAGCCTCCGATTCCGGACCTCGTAAGCCGACTTCCACTTACCATCTGGCGTCTCCGGCATCTGCCTACCTGATCGTCAGCCTCTTGATGATGGGAAAGAAGCTGCTGGACTGTGGACTGTGGCTTCACGTTTTTCTGCTGCTGGTTTGTCCTACTGTTGATAAACCCTCTGGCTTTCTCACCGAGCCCCTGGCAAACTCCCTCATCAGCCGGCGGCATGACGCTCAGGTACTCCGCTGCACAGCTACTGAAGCTCAACACACATGCTCACCCAGCGTGTATATCCACCATCGGGGAACTTGGACTTCTACACCGACCTTGATACATCCATAGAAGTTCCCGGAGAAAATTCATCTACCACCATCACTTCAACCACTCTGCTCTACATCCGTGCTCTGTTTCAAAAATCCCGGCTCTCTGGTCAACAACCGGCACACGTTGGAGACGTCATCAGAACATTGTCGCACCTGATACATGTAACACAGGTAACACCACGGATTGTAAGGTCCGCAGGGCAGACTGGACTGTACTACGCCCCCTACAGAGACACGTCGTTCCTCCAGTGGCCAAAATTTAACTCTTTAATACTCAGTCCATGTCAAAAAAGGCATCCTTCCTACAGGATCATATCCTTGAAAACGGATTAGATCTCCTGTGCCTTACTGAAACATGGCATGAGCCAGAAACATTTTCTGCCTTAAATGAATCCTGCCCCCCTGGCTACTTTTACCTTGAAAAGGCACGTAGCACCGGTCGTGGCGGCGGCCTTGCTGTAATATATCATCAGGACTTTGAACTATCCCTCATTCCACTACCTGTACTGTCTACATTTGAATGTCTTGCATTTAAATGTAAGCCTCCTTTATCATTAACCTTTTTTCTTATCTACCGCCCTCCTAAACCCAACCCAGCTTTCTTCCCAGAGTTTCAGGACATTCTCAGTACAATCTGCACAACCTCTGCCAATATTATGATACTCGGTGACTTTAACATTCATGTTGACACCCCCTTATGTCACTCTGCTGCTGAGTTTCTCCACCTACTTGACTGTCTAAATCTACAGCAACATGTTGATGCCCCCACACATTCCAGGGGTCATACACTTGATCTGGTGATCACAAACTCTCTTCCCATCATGAACCTACAGGTACGTGATCTAGGGCTGTCAGACCACAAAGCCATCTTCATGGAGCTGCTTTCCTCCTACTCATCCCACTGTAAACCAAAGCGGCAAATCCATTTCAAGTCCATTAAAAACATTGACCCTGACGCCCTAGCTCTAGATCTCCAACATGTGTCCTCTGACTCTACCGCTTTCTCCTCAGTAACTGAAACAGTGGATTTTTACAATCAGTCTCTGATCAGCCTCCTTGACCACCACGCCCCCATCAGGACTCGCACAGTCACCTTCTCACGCTCAGCCCCCTGGTACACTAGTGAGCTGCAGAGAATGAAATCATCTGGACGCATCCTTGAACGGCGCTTCAAAGCTTCAGGACTTACAGTGCATAAGCAGGCTTTCAGGGAACATCAAAAAGCCTATGCCAAATCCCTCAAAGATGCATGGTCCCAGTTTTATTCTAACATCATTAACAACAATCCAAGCAACTCCAAGCAGCTTTTCTCCACCATCGGCCACCTTCTCCAGCCACAAACAACTTCTCATTCAGATGCCACTGTGGAAAAGTGCAATAATTTCATAAACTTCTTTAGAAATAAAATAGTAACTATTCGCTCCCTTCTCTCCAGTCCCTCTGGCTCCTCAGCCACTTCCACCACTCTAACTGATCCATTGCCAGGGCCTTCTAGACCTCTCAGCCACTTTTCCAGTGTCACACTGCAGGAGGTTGAGGCCGTCATCAGTAAAATGAAACCATCTACTTGCATGTTGGACCCCCTCCCCACAGGCCTGGTAAAGTCCAATCTTTCTGCCATTAGCCCCCTCATCACTCAGGTAATAAACCTTTCACTTCAAGCTGGCTATGTTCCACCTGCACTCAAAGCTGCTGTTATCAGGCCACTTCTTAAAAAACACACATTAGACCCAGATAATCTTTCAAACTACAGACCCATCTCAAACCTGCCATTTCTCTCAAAAGTGCTGGAAAAAGTAGTGGCCTGCCAACTCCATAACCACCTCAAACTAAACAATCTGTATGAAACATTTCAGTCTGGTTTCCGTCAAGGCCACAGCACTGAAACAGCACTGGTTAGGGTGACCAACGACCTGCTCATGACAGCTGACGCCGGCTCCCCATCCCTCCTCATTCTCCTGGATCTGTCCGCTGCCTTTGACACTGTTGATCACAACATCCTGTTGCACCGTCTTCATACAACCATTGACCTCTCCAACTCCGTCTTCAACTGGTTTTCCTCCTATCTGTCAGGAAGAACAGAGCACGTTGCCCTGGGGGAAGCCAAATCAGAGACCCACGCTGTTACCTGTGGGGTTCCCCAGGGCTCAGTACTTGGACCAACTCTCTTCACCATATATCTGCTCCCTCTTGGTCATGTCATCAGTAAACATGGACTGTCATTCCACTGCTATGCTGACGACACACAGCTCTATTTAAAAACAGATTCTAACCACCCCAACCACTCTGCACTCTTGCAATCTGCCACACTCACCACCTGCCTGGAGGAGATAAAAGCGTGGATGAAGCTCAACTTTCTGCAGCTAAACAGCTCCAAAACTGAAGCCATCCTAGTCGGCACTCCACACCAGGTTGGCACTTCCACCATCACCAGCATCACCTTCTCTGATCAGGACATTCCACTATCCCCAGTCGTCACCAATCTTGGTGTAAAAATGGACCTTACCTATGACACCCACATCCAACAACTCTGCAAAACCTCATTCTACCACCTCAAGAACATCGCCAAACTCCGTCCGTCTCTCACCCTGGCAGATACAGAAAAGCTGGTCCAAGCCTTTGTCTCCTCCAGGCTGGACTATTGCAATGCACTCCTCATCGGGATCCCTAGCAAGTGCATTCAAAAGCTCCAATACATTCAGAACAGTGCTGCTAGGATCCTGATGAGGGTGTGAAAATTCAATCACATCATTCCCATTCTCAAAACACTCCACTGGCTCCCTGTCTCATTCCGCATTGAATATAAGGTCTCCCTTCTCACCCACCAGTGTCTCCATGGAACTGCCCCCACATACCTCAAGGATCTCCTTACTCCTCAGACATTGACATGTTCCCTTCGTTCCTCCTCCACCCATCTCCTTAAAGTACCAAGGACTAAGCTCTGCACAATGGGAGATTGGGCTTTTTGCTCTACTGCCCCCCGCCTTTGGAATGCCCTCCCAGACCATCTGAGGGCACCACAAACTATTGATGCTTTTAAATGTGGCCTGAAAACCCACCTTTTTAAAAAAGCTTATGATTGTTGATTTTATATGTTGAATTTACTCTGTAGCACTTTGAGATTGTTTTCATGAAAAGTGCATTATAAATAAAACTTATTATTATTATTATTATATAAAACAGGAAAGGAAGAAGAAGAAGAAGAAGAAGATGACACCACCTCAGTTGATGCTGAGAGTGCGCACTCTGAGTTGTGTCTTAGTGGCTGTTATTTATTATACTCTAAAGGCATTCACTTACTGCTCATGTCTACACGATTGGCTTGAGGCTTTCTATGAAGCTTTCTTAAAGCATGCACCTGGTGTGCTCTGGGATATGCAGGCAGATGCGTGGTTAGGGAGAACTCAGACACCCTACTTATAACCAGCCAAGGGCACAGAAAGGTGATTACAGCATGTGGGAAAAACAACTTTTCTCAGTACACTAGGCCACTTGGGCTCAACACACAGAAACACAGAGAATAGGAATGTTCAGTCACTAAATTTCCTTCAAACATGTTCATCTTATCATGCTCGTTACGTGCGTAACAGACATGCATAGCAGATGTGTGTGCAAGCCAGCGATTAAAGAAGAACCAATCAGCTTGAGAGCTGATCACGCTCCTGGAGCATGATCAGGGCATGTATGCAACAGCTGTCTCCTTTTTACCTAGTAAAGAGTATTTGAGAACAAAGGGGTGGTATGAGCAGTATGCTGAAATCTCATCACTATGTGTCCATTTCTGCAATAAACCTTCTTTGACTTGCAAAAGGACGAGACTTGTGTTGGTGTTTGTCATTTTTCCATGACAAATTTTGGTGTCCCTGGGTGGGCTGCATGACTTCTGCGGTCTTCTGGGTAGCAAGTGGACCAGAGGATGCTCTTGGAGAAACAAACATCCACTCTCAACCTTGCACTTTTCAGAGAGGAAGCGGTGTGCCCTTTGCTGCGCAGAGACGGGAAATGCTGCAGTCCACCATTAAATAGGTAGGAACCATTAATTCTGTTTGACCTTATTTAAGGCTTACAAAATTAATGGAGTACTGAAATTACTGAACAGTGAATTTTAATGTCTGTGTCATGGCAAAGTTGTATCAATTAGGAGTAAATGATCTAGAAACTGGGTTTCTAAGATAGAAGTTCTGGGAACTTCGACCTCTGCGACGGCCAAGGATTAAGTTTCCCTTAGTTCTTGAGAAAACTAAGGATTTATACTGACGGGTATATCTTATGGAACTACGGCAAGTTGGTTAAACTAATGAAAGAGGTACTGGGTAATGGCATAACTTGTGAGGGGTAGTTGCCAACAAAAGACAGATCCACCATTGCCTCTCAGTCATTGAACATCACCCATGACAGGTTAAATTGTTCCTACATAGATAATAAGAACACCAGGCTTGTCCTATATACACTGGTGTGCTCTCCTTTGTCTACTCTGATCTCTCTCTCTCTCTTTGCTTTCTTCTCTCACACAGTTGCAAGGTGCTATGTGTGTGTGTGTGTGTGTGTGTGTGTGTGTGTGTGTGTGTGTGTGTGTGTGTGCGATTTGCACCATGAGAGTGAGAGATTTCCGGTGTGTGTGTGTGTGTATTTCTATTTTCCTCACAAATGCAGCATGGGTGGTGCAAGTATTATAAACTGTGAATGCAAGTTTTATTTCATTATTCTACACATACAGTTGTAATAAGCTTTTTCCCTCTGTAACAAGGAGTCAAGTAATTTGAAGTAAAATGGGTTTGTGCCATAACAAAGGCACTGAAGATACAATACGGCACACGATAAGGCACTCTGGTTGTTCATATGATAGTCCTAACAATGTTCATAAGAGTTAATTATGGGGAAGACTTTCTAGCACAGTTTGATATCTAGGTAAAAGAATGTGGGTTTCCTCAAAAGGGAAGTTTTAGTATGAGGCAGTTGGAAAGCTTAAAAAAGGTTTTAGATAAGAAAGAGAAGAATGAATTAGACAAAAAAAGAATGAGGCATTTTTAGCAAACTGGAAATTGTTTGGAGAGTGGCAGAGTGAGGCACATAAGAGAGAAAAACAACAGGCAGGGCCCTCATCTGTTTCTCAGTGTTCTAAGTTGCAGGCTGATCCTGACCTCAACTCCGTCCCGCCGAGAATACGACCACCACAGCCAGATGAGAATGATCCAACACTTCCTGTTACAACACCACCAGTAGTGGAGGGAGGAGCCCCAGTCCTCACATTGCCTATGCCCAGTGCACCTCCCTGCAGCCCCCAGCACAGTGCCCTCTCTACCCAGACTTGGGAGAGGTCACAGGTCCACCACCCAGATACGAGGACCGCCCCACGGCACCCCGTCAGAATGAGCCATCACCACTGATGACAAGGAAACAGAGAAAAGCTAAAGAACACTCAGCAGGCTCACAACCAGAGGATGATGGTGACGAGGTGTTGAACATACCGATGGTGGAAGTGGCAGGAACAGATGGGCCTATGCTGGTTCACCACCCATGGACTCTGGCAGATATCAAGGAAAGCATGACACACCTCCCTAATGTGTGTGAAGTGGAAAGAAGGAAGTTTGGGGAAGAGCTGTTGATCTTTTGCAGAGAATTCAGACCTTTTGCAGAGAATTCAGACCTTTTGCAGAGAATTCAGACCATGAACTGAGATGCTGACTTATGGCCAAGATGGGTGTAGATTGGAGCAAAGTCTCTCAAGCGTACCCAACTGAAGACCTCAGACTTGTGGAGCCTGAGTGGACTCAGGCAAATAATGCAGCATATGTGGGAGCCATTTACAACTATGCACTCAAGACACACCTAGAACAGGCCTTCCCAGTGCGAATGGACATGACAAAGATTGCAATGTGTGAACAAGATGAAAATGAGACTGTGAGTCAGTATTTAGCTTGCCTCACAACAGTGCATGATGCCAATTCGGGACTGGAATGCCCTGACCAGCTGTCCACAGGCGAAACCCCAGCAACTGCCTGGGAGGCCCACCTCAGGAACAACTTTCTTAATGGTATGAAGCCTGAGATAGCAGCAGCAGTAAAATGACAAAGCATAACATGAGACACTGGCACACTCAGCACTATTGAGCAATATGCTGTCCATGCAGAAAGATGTCTTCAAGAAGGAGAAAGAAGGAAGGCAGAGAAAAGGGAGAAGGACTTACATACCATGACTCTGGCCATGCTCCAAGGAGGGCAACCTGACATGTTGACGCACGGTGCAGGGCGAAGCCAGAACAACCCTAGAGGCGGACCTGGAAGAGGAAGAGGCAGAGGAAGAGTTAACAGATCTGATCTGGTGTGCTACAACTGTGGGAAGACAGGACACTTTGCAAGAGAGTGTATGGCAGAGTAACCCAAAGCTGACTGATGGGCAGGGGAGAGGGATGGAGAGGTGGCTGAGAATAGAGGAGGTAACACATAACACAAAACCAATCAGGTAGTTCACATTATACAGAAACATACACCCCAGCCTAATCGCACAGACAACATTAGACAGGTACATGACCTCCATACGCAGCAAGGTGATGAAAATGTATCTTTCCTTAAATATGCAGCCTTCCCATTTACCCAGCTTCCGTGCATGCCATTGACAATATGGGGAAAGAAGTTTAATTTCCTGGTAGATTCAGGAGCAACCCATTCAGTCATTAAACAGGGAGAATTGCATTTACCATTTGAACTAAGTTCTCGATCAATTTGCACAATTGGGGCAACAGGACATTCAGTGGTAGAAACGTTCTGAAAACCTGTGTCATGTCAGGATGAAGATGAACAGGAGGTGGAGCACTCATTCCTGATCTCTTCCTGCTCAGTTAATTTACTAGGGCGAGATTTAATGTGCAAGTTTGGCTTGGTTCTTACACCATCCACAGAGGGCATTACAGTGACAAATACCACTTTGACATGTGTTTTACATGAACAAAAGCTCCCTGTTTATGTATGGAGCACTTGCATGTGACGTCACAGCCGATCCAGATTGTGACGGACGCTATCGTGTAGGTCAAACGCCATATTCCACCTTCTACTTCTACTTCTGGTTCTACTTCTGCTTTTACTTCTACCTTTTCTTCTGGAAAACCCTACTATATACAATTCTACTACAACGGCTGCGGCTACAAGCTCTCCCTACCTGTGCACGTTTTTTAAGTTTTTTGTGTGTATTTTTGCGTGTTGTTCATCTGTACCAGACTTCAATATCCACTACAACCGTATGGACTTACTGGACATTGGTTTCCAGCAGAAAATGACGGTTTGTAGCGATTTCCATTGCATGCACAACATTCCGGACGAGAAAAAAAAAAAAACATTCCGGACAAGATGGCGAGACCAGCAGGGTCTCCGTGGATTGTTATTGGAAGCAAAGCGAAGGAGGCGGCGCCGGGACTAAGCTCAGAAAACAGCTACTCAAACCTCCACTGCCAAGCCTCTACCTCTCCAATGCCAGATCCATGTAAACAACACGGATGATTTGGAATTACCTTATTCTATTCTATGGACCCTTTTCACATGACGTCACGACAAACGCGGCCGCCATTTTGGACATGTACTACCAGTAGTTTACCACAGCCAGCATTGAGGAACGGCAGCAAAGAAAGTGTTTATTTTCAGCAAGACTTCCATCATGTCACTATGTTGTTGTGCACCTGGATGTAGTAACCATCAACAAACAAGGCAAGGGTTATCATTTTATCGGATCCCGGTAGATGCTGACCATCGGAGAAGATGGATAGCGGCATACCAGCGCTTGTGTAGTGACCACTTTGTTGGAGATAAGACGAATAAAATTAGCCAGAAAAGGCATTACATTGCTGTTAACATTCCATTCTAGTTTACTGTAATTATGATCTGGCAGCTATTTACACCGGATCCAGTGTAAATAGCCGCCGGAGCCAACGTCCGAGGTTCCGGAGCGCGCTCGCTCGCGGCCCGGCTGGAGCCGGTGGCCGCGGAGCCGGCGCGCGCTCGCTCGCGGCCCGGCCGGAGCCGGCGGCCGCGGAGCTGGCGCGCGCTCGCTCGCGGCCCGGCCGGACGTTGGCTCCGGCAGCTATTTACACTGGATCCGGTGTAAATAGCTGCCAGATCATAATTGCAGTAAACTAGTAAATACAGTTTTCTGCATCTCGCTCCTTTTTCTTTTATGTTTGTCACCTTCCTCGCATTCAAACTGATTAGAGCCGAAGTCCACTACATGTCCAAAATGGCGGTCGCGTTTACGAAGGTCACGTGACTGAAAAGGGTCCATAATCGGCTGGTCAGTGCTATACTCAATACTTAAGTGACTTACCCATCCAATGAGGATTATTTTCTTGTTTACAAGATGCCACATCTGAGTCGCTGACAAATCCTGAATTTCTGTAAAGAAAACTGTCCAGAGATTTATAAGCACGCAGTGCTTCACCACTGAACAGCGAGGGAAAGTTGATGAGGTAATCATACACGTCCAGGTATTCCACCTCTGGCAGTTCAATATCCAGTCGTGAAAACTCTGTCCGGTAAGCCATAAGGGTCACAAATCTGTAGATCATTTATTTTAGACATGTATCTAGTATCTGTTCATTAGAAAAATGAGCCGTGTAGTCCGTCGGTTGAAATTGATCCATTCTGTACACGAGTGCAGCAGTATTCAGCGGTGTTTTTGACCGACAAGATGGGGGTTGTGTACTTTCTGGTCACGTGACTGCAAGATCTCTATATGAGTGGAAACTCTGTCCAGATACTTTAATGTAACTCAATACCTCGTACAGCAAGCACATGACAGAGTTGTAGCACATGATGTTGACTATATGGAGCACACAGACCTTCACTGTGTGGCCCATGTGCATGATGGAAAGGATGCTGAATATGAGAGAGTATGGTTTAAAGGCACCTGCAAGCAAGAACATATTCGCCTTAGAGATTTATACTGATCAAAATAATATTGTGCATGTTCTGTTGAATTACAACGCTGCACAGACATTTGTGCCTGGATTCAATCGGAGGGCATAACCAAATTCCCTAGGTGCTGCCAAAAGGAGCTGTTTGATATCCCATCATCCATGCTCCCTGTTTCTTTAGCCAAACCAAAGGCGGGCCCATGGAAGGAGGTGGGACGTTGGTTTCGCGGGTGTGTGAGTAAGAAAGCCTCTGATTGGGTTAGTACAACAGCTCTTTCTGTATTTTATAATCCAGAAAAGGATATCTTTAAACAATCTCTCTCTATGCTAGTACATACAGCATAGCATAGAGTAGGGTGACCACCTGTCCCGCATAGCGCGTGCGTGTACAGCATTTGAAGCCGAATTTATGCGTCCTGCAAATTCAGAACGTGTCCCGCATAATCGATGCTTGCTGAGGGGGCTGTCACTCTCCCCGGGCCACCCAGGCAGCCAAACGAATATTACGAGTACTTGACATTTCAGCACACCACCGTCGCCACTATAGACTGTAGAACAAAACCACACACACACCCCTCACAACTGACTGGTTGTTGTCAACTTTTTGTTGTTGCCATGACACCGCACTCACGTGCACAGACAGTGACGAGGGACGCAGGTGCAACGCATGCATTGCTTTCATATTAAAAAATGGAGAAA
This sequence comes from Neoarius graeffei, assembly GCF_027579695.1. NCBI lineage: Eukaryota > Metazoa > Chordata > Actinopteri > Siluriformes > Ariidae > Neoarius > Neoarius graeffei. Next base: position 25,264,509 of record NC_083588.1, read on the forward strand.
GGTACCGGAGAGATGGCAGGTGAGGCACCGCCACCTCCAGTTAAAAAGAGAAGGTGTATGTACAGGAAAGAGTGGGAAAATTAATATTTGTGGCTGAAAGGGGTTGAGGGGGATACCGAGAGGGCTTTTTGTGACCTTTGCAAAACATCTTCTTTCTCAATCAGACATGGCGGGGAATACGATGTGAAATGACACAGGCTCGCGGAGACTCACAAGAAACGTGTGCAACAGAAAGAAACGTCTAAATCTATGGATGCTTTCCTCCGACCTAAAAACGACTCTCTAGCTGACAAAGTGACTGCGGCAGAGGTGACAAGTGTGTATCACACTGTCCAACACGCAATATCATATCAGGCAGGAGATTGTGGCACAAAGCTGTGGTTGTGAGTTAAGAGACTTTTTTTCTACTGTTTCTGTGGTGCTGAGCCACTACAATTCCTGTTAATCCACTGAAAACTAAATGGAGACTTGTCACTATTCCTGCTGTACTGATGCACTGCAAAGCCTCAGACTCAATATTATATTATGATTGATTTAAAGTGAATAAATTGTAATGGAAAATAAATAAAATTGAGTAGCTTCAGTAAATCATAAGTGGAAGTGTGTCTGTCAAGTCATTGAATGGTCAAAATATTCATCTCATCTCATTCTCATTATCTCTAGCCGCTTTATCCTTCTACAGGGTCGCAGGCAAGCTGGAGCCTATCCCAGCTGACTACGGGCGAAAGGCGGGGTACACCCTGGACAAGTCGCCAGGTCATCACAGGGCTGACACATAGACACAGACAACCATTCACACTCACATTCACACCTACGGTCAATTTAGAGTCACCAGTTAACCTAACCTGCATGTCTTTGGACTGTGGGGGAAACCGGAGCACCCAGAGGAAACCCACGCGGACACGGGGAGAACATGCAAACTCTGCACAGAAAGGCCCTCGCCGGCCCTGGGGCTCAAACCCAGGACCTTCTTGCTGTGAGGCGACAGCGTTAACCACTACACCACCGTGCCGCCCCTGGTCAAAATATTATGAATGTTTATTTAAAAAAAACAAACACATTTGGTGGCCTGTTCATGACCATACGGTACATCAATAATAGCAGATTAGGGTATTATTGATATACCATGTAAGGTAATATGTGCTAGAAATGGGTAAACCACTATCTGTGAGTCTTCCAGCGGCTGGCGCGGCGCAGTGGGGGCGGCGTCCCACATTGTCCCTCAAAAACATACCCCTTGTCCCCCCTTGGGCTTATGAGCAGGTGGTCACCCTAGCATAGAGCTCTTCACACGCTCAGTGGGGGCTTTTGCAAGCATTCCAGGAGACGTCTCCCCAGCCCAAGTCCATCCTAGGCTGGTAGAGATTCCACCAGAGCTCTGGGCCACAGGTAAACACGATGTGGGTTTAATGAAGCATTCTGAACTGGTTGTGATAACTCCCAAGTCATATTTTAGACCTAGACAGACACGATACCCACTAAAGCCAGAGGCCATGAAAGGCATTAGGCCTGTCTTTGAGTCTCTGTTGCAGGCAGGAGTAATTGTCCCTTGCCCGGACTCACCAGTGCACACTCCTATATTTCCTGTAAAGAAAGTCAGAAAACCTCCCCAACCTGATGAGTGGCATTTTGTACAAGACTTAAAAGCAGTGAACAAAGCTGTCAGACAGCATGTACCAGATGTTCCAAACCCCTACACCAGGGGTATTCAATTAAAAGTCACTGAGGTCCAGTTATTAAATTTTGTCCAAGTAGAAGGTCCGAACTGAAGTCCAGCTTGTGTCTTATAGCCTTCCCCTATGTCCACATTTTCATATGGTTTCAACAATATTTATTGTTCATTTCCAATGCAGGAAATGAACTGAGTGCACAACTATATCTTTTACCATAAATAAAAGTAGTCCCAGGAAAATAAATTCAAGGCCTTTATTTCAGATTAAAGAAAACAGAAACCTCAGAATAAAATAAATAAAAAAGTGCAAACAGAGTGGAATAACTCCTTTTTCTCTTAAATTAAAGAGGTCCCAACCTGAAGAATTGAAGGCCTACACTTCAAGTAAAAAGTCAACTCAGAAAACATTAACTAAAAAGTGCAAACAGAGCATTGACTTAACATTTTCTCTTCTTTGTTCTTAAAATAAGGAGGTCCCAGCCTAAAAAAATGAGGGCCTACTTTTCAAGAAAAAAAAGTCCACATCTTCAGAAAACAAGTGGCTTTTTGGGGGGGAAATGCAAACAGAACATTTTTCTTTGAACTTTTCTCTTTTAATTCTTCTTTTAGTGCTTCTTAATGAGAAAAACGGGCATGTGGCTGACCTGCCAGTAATTTAAATATTGGTTGGAGTGCCATTCTCATGCAGATATGTAGGTGTTCATTGTTGGGCCTAGAATGGTACTTGGTTTTGACAGTGTTCATAGTGGAAAAAGCTGACTCACAGCTGTAAGTTGATCCAAACATAGTCAAGGTGTGCAGTGCTACTTTGATTCGACCAGGGAACACACTCCAATGTGTTTATGTTGCCCCAAAATCCACGCTACTTTTAAGGAACATTCTTTTGCACGTTGCTGGGCTGTAAATGTATGTGTGATGAGTCGGGTAGACCTGTCATACTGTGCTTGCAGTTCGGTTATTTTGCGTGCCCTCAGCTCGGACTTCAGGGGATAACTTTGCTCAAAAGAGCTGTGCTTTGTTTCGTAGTGGCGCTTCATGTTGCCGCTTTTAATTAATGCCACGTTTTCGGAGCATATGAGGCACACTGGTTTTGAACTGCTCGCCGGAAGAATGAACATATATTTCTCCATCCATTCATCTTGAAAACAACGATTTTCCTTGTCTACTTTCCACCGCCTTTTGGAACAAGCCATGTTGTCTCGGTTGGTTGTCTCTGAACTTAACTCTCTTCCTCTCTGCTTGTTGCTCTGCTGTGGCATGCTGGGTAAACTAACGATTTTATTGGCTCAACTGAGTGAAGCTATTGTCATATTAACTGGAGTAGCAGCACCCGCTGTCAATAGCCACGACCATCCAAAATAATGCTTCATGAAAATTACTTAATCTCGTGAATTTACCATTGGTCATGGGTCCGGACAGAACCATCACTGGGTCCGGATCCGGACTGAGGTCTGCCATTTGGTGATGCCTGCCCTACACCATTCTAGGTCAAGTGCCACCTGATAGTAGATGGTTTTCAGTAGTGGACCTAGTGAACGCATTCTTCAGCATTCCAGTACACAGAGACAGTCAATACTGGTTTGCATTTACATTTGATGGCAAGCCTTACATCTTCACATGTCTGTGCCAAGGATATTGTAAGTCACCCACCATTTACAACCAAATGCTCAAACAGAGCCTGGACTCGTTTGTACTCACTCCAGGCTCTGCCCTACTTCAGTACATAGACGATTTTATAGTTTGTGTGCCATCTAGAGACCAATGTGAGAATGACACCATAGCACTGCTTCAACACCTAGCCAAGGAAGGTTATAAAGCAAGTTTGTCCAAATTGCAGTTTGTTAAACAAGAGGTTCACTTCTTAGGCCATGACATCTCAGCTGAAGGTAAGAAACTGTCCACGGACAGAGTCTCAGCAATCCAGAAAATCCCCAAACCTGTAATGAGAAAACAGGTACTTTCATTTTTGGGTATGTGCTCTTATTGTAGAACATTTTATTCCTAACTACTCATTGTTGGAAGCACCCATTAGAGACATAGTTTACACTACCAATGCAGCTGCTAGTACACCCGTGACGTGGACCACAGAAGCAGAGAAGGCCTTCCAGGATTTGAAACTAGCATTGCAAACCACCCCAACATTACGTCTGCCAGACCCACTCAAACCTTTTGTTCAAACTGTTGATGAAAAAAATGGCTGGATGACCTCTGTTCTTTTGCAGAAACATGGAGACAGACTTAGGCTAGTAACCTACTTCTCTGAGAAACTGGACCCCATGGCAGCAGGTCTTCCCCTCTGCCTCAGAGCTGTAGCAGCAGCTGAAAAGGCCATAGCAGCCTCCTGAGATCTGTTAACGTACTCTAAATTGACCCTTTTGGTCCCACATGCAGTCTCCATGCTTCTGCTAGAACAGAAAACTTCACACTTGTCAACACAACATGGTCCTGCTTGACATGCTGAACATAACAGTAAAACATTGTACTGTCCTTAACCCCACTACTTTGTTCCCTACAGAGGAGGGTGGTGAACCACATGACTGTGTGGCACTTACTGACCGATTATGTTCCCCTAGGTTGGACCTCAAGGATGAACCACTCACGAATCCAGACATGATTCTGTATGTGGATGGGTCAGCATCACAACACCCAGAAACAGGTAAAAATCAAGTGGGCTATGCTGTAGTTTCAGACAAAGAATTAATCACAGCGGGAGCATTCCCTGTTCACTTGTCAGCTCAAGCAGCAGAGCTATATGCCTTGATAGAAGCATGTAAACATGCAACAGGTAAATCAGCCACTATCTACACAGACAGCAGATATGCCTTTGGTGTAGTTCATGACTTTGGCACAATCTGGAAACACAGAAACTTCCTGACCAGCTCAGGCACACACATAGCCCACCACAAGCTTGTTTCTGACCTGCTGGATGCTGTCCTACTCCCATCTGCTCTTGCTATATGCAAGTGTGATGCACATACTAACAAATCTGATCCAGTCTTTCCAGGTAATGCACAAGCTGATGCAGTGGCAAAACAGGCAGCCACAAGGACCCCAACTTCATTAATGCTTTCAACTAACCCTTCTTCTACACCTCCCTTACAGGTTTCTGACCTCCAGCAGTGGGCCACAGCAGAGGAAAAGGCTGCATGGTGAAAAGAAGGGTGTAGTATTAAAGATGGAGTCTGGGCAAGCCCAGATGGTCAACCTTGTCTCCCCAAATACATGTTTCCATATTACGCTAAGTTGACACATGGGAAAGACCATGTGTCAAAAGGGAGAATGCTAGCAGCAGTAATAAAGCATTGGTTCAATAAAGGATTCTCTAATTACTCTTAATTTTTGTCAAAAATGTCTTGTATGTATGCAACACAATGTAGGACAAAGGCTAAAATTAGAGCAGGCTATGCACCCAACCCCAAATAGCCCCTTTGACCATCTACAAATGGACTTCATTGAACTCTCACCTAGTGAGGGGAAAAGGTATTGCTTGGTGATGGTTGATATGTTCTCCAAGTGGATAGAAGTTTTCCCTACAGCAAAACAGGACTCAGACGTGGTGGCCAAGGCTCTCCTATGAGATATAATTCCCCGATGGGGTATTCCAAGGAAGATTTCCAGTGATAATAGCACGCCATTTATAAGCCAGGCGTTAAGACAATTGGGTAACTATCTGGGAATAGACTTAAGACAACATTGTGCATACCACCCTGCTAGTGGAGGAGCGGTAAAAAGGGAGAATAGGACATTGAAGAATAAACTGAGCAAATGCTGTGCTGAAACAGGACTAGGGTGGACAAAGGTCCTACCCATAGTATTAATGCAGATGAGAATGAGAGAAAACCAAAGCATGGTTTGAGCCCCTTTGAGATATTGTTTGGAAGGCCCCCAAACACAGGGATAGGCCCCATTACACCAGGATGCCCTGACATGTCCTTATGTGATGATGTGATGTTGAATTACTGTGCAACCCTCTCTTCTGCTCTGAATAATAGTCACAAACAGGTGAGGGCAGCCTACCAGTTCTGGTGCTGGGACCACTGCATGACCTGAAACCTGGTGACTGGGTGGTGATAAAGGACTTCAGAAAGATGAAGTGGAACAAGCCCAGGTGGACGGGACCATCCCAAGTGCTGCTCACCACACAGTCAGCTATAAAGGTGGACAATAGATCAGAAGTTAAAGGGTTGGAGTGCCAGATACCAACGAGTGATCCACGCATTGGCATCCTTCATGTGGTGGAGCCACTGGATGGGCATGTGGTCTGAGCAGAGGGTGAAAGGGCATCCCAGCAGGTAGTAGTGGAGGGTGAGGACTGCCCACTTGATCGCGAGGCACTCCTTTTCGATGGTGCAGTAGCACCCCTCGCGTACCGACAGCTTTCTGCTGATGTACAGCACTGGACGGTCCTCCCCCTCCACCTCCTGGGACAAAACGGCCCCCAGCCCTCTGTCCGACGCATCGGTCTGTAACATAAAAGGGAGAGAAATGTCAGGGGATTGTAACAGTGGCCCCCCGCACAGTGCAGCCTTCACCTCAGAGAAAGCCCGCTGGCATTGCTCCATCCACTGGACCGGATCTGGTGCCCCCTTTTTAGTGAGATCAGTCAGCGGGCTGGTGACGTCCGAATAATTAGATATAAACCTATGATAGTAGCCAGCCAGTCCCAGGAACTCTCTCACCCCCTTTTTGGTCTTGGGCCTCGGGCAGGCCGCAATTGCTGCTGTCTTGTTAATTTGGGGATGCACCTGCCCGTTGCCCAAGTGGAAGCCCAGATACCATACTTCCACCCGCCCAATCGCACACTTCTTCGGGTTGGCTGTGAGACCCGCTCGCCTCAGCGACCTAAGGACGGCCCTTAGGTGTTGTAGGTGCCGCTGCCAGTCATTACTATAAATAATGATGTCGTCAAAGTACGCAGCCGCATAGGTGGCGTGGGGGCGGAGGACCCTATCCATCAGCCACTGAAATGTATTGGGCGCCCCAAACAGCCCAAAAGGAAGTGTGACAAACTGATGTAAGCCAAACGGTGTGGAAAAGGCCGTTTTTTCTCGGGATAATGGAGTCAAGGGGATCTGCCAATAACCCTTTGTCAAATCCAGTGTTGAGTAAAAGTGAGCCGTGCCTAGTCGATCGAGCAACTCATCAATACGAGGCATTGTGTACACGTTGAATTTAGACACCGCGTTGACTTTTCTATAGTCTACACAGAACCGGACCGACCTGTCAGCCTTGGGTACCAAGACCACCGGGCTGCTGCAGTCACTGTGGGACTCCTCGATGATGCCCATTTTGAGCATGGCCTCGAGTTCTTCCCGAACCACTTTTTTCTTGTGTTCAGGTAGCCGGTAAGGGCGGCTGTGCACTACCACCCCCGGGGGCGTCTCAATGTGGTACTCTATGAGGTCGGTGTGGCCGGGCAGGGGTGAGAACACGTCCAAAAACTCGGTCTGCAACTGGGCAACCTCCGTGAGTTGGGTCGGGGAGAGGTGGTCTCCACAGGGGACCGGAGAGGTACGCGATGCCAATGCTTCCTTTTGAACCTCCGGCCCCAGCTCCGCCTTCTCCGGAACCACCGACACCAACGCCACAGGGACCTCCTCATTCCAGAGTTTGAGCAGATTGAGGTGGTAAATCTGTAGTGCCCCACCCCTGTCCGTTCGCCTCACCTCATATTCAACGTCCCCGACAGGTCGGTCCGGTCAAAGGGTCCTTGCCACTTGGCGATCAATTTGGAGCTTGATGTGGGCAACAGTACAAGTACTTTATCTCCCGGTGCGAACTCCCTAAGGCGCGTACCCCTGTCATACAGGCGGGTTTGCCGTTCTTGGGCCTGCCGCAAATTCTCCTGGGTTAGGTGTGTGAGTGTGTGGAGTTTTGCGTGCAGGTCAATAATGTATTGAATTTTGTTTTTACTTGGTGAAGGTCCCTCCTCCCAATTTTCTTGCAGCACATCTAGAATGCCACGCTGCTTATGCCCATATAATAATTCGAATGGGGAGAACCCCGTAGAGGCTTGGGGGACCTCTCGCACTGCAAATAACAAGGGTTCGAGCCATTTATCCCAATTACATGCATCCTCACTTACAAATTTTTAAAATTATATTCTTGAGGGTGCGATTGAACTGTTCAACTAAACTGTCCATTTGTGGGTGATACACGCTGGTGCGGATCGGCTTAATACCTAATAACCCATACAGTTCATTCAGTGTATGTGACATAAACGAGGTGCCTTGGTCAGTCAGAATCTCTTTCGGGATTCCAACTCGGGAGATGATGCGGAAGAGTGTTTCCGCAATACTGCGTGCTGAGATATTGCTAAGAGGCACTGCTTCTGGGTATCGCGTTGCATAGTCCACCAGAACTAAAATAAAGCTGTACCCTCGTGTTGACCGATCTAATGGCCTGACGAGATCCATCCCAATTCTTTCGAACGGGGTCTTGATTAATGGGAGAGGGTGCAAAGGCGCTTTTGGAATGGCCGCTAGATTTACTAACTGGGATTCGCAGCATGCCGTACACCACCTATGGACATCGCCACGAATCCCTGGCCAATAGAACCGGGCCATTATTCAGGCTAGTGTCTTATCCTGCCATAAGTGTCCAGCCATGGGATTAAAGTGAGCCGCCTGGAATACCAATTCCTGGTGGCTCTTTGGAATCAAAAGCTGCATGATTTGTTCTTTAGTCTGAGTGTCCTGCGTCACTCGGTATAATCTATCCTTCATAATAGAAAAATAGGGGAAGGACGGGGTGGCGTTTGGCTGGAGCATTTGACCATCGATTACTCTCACTTGGTCAAACGCATGCTGCAGAGTCTCGTCTCACGACTGCTCTAATGGGAAATCTGCAAGGGATTCCCCGAGAGAGGGAGGAGGAGCCTGCGGCTCCTCACTCTGACGTGGAGATGACATAGACGGCTCTGTGACAGCTGCTCCTGCCAATACGACACCAGGACCTCCCCCTGCTAAACTATGGCAGGACCCACTCTTCACTAAATGACTCATTAACTCCCCGAATCCCGGCCAATCAGTTCCCAAAATTATTGAGTGGGTGAGGCGAGGATTAACCGCCACCTTTACTCTAAATTTTTCCCCTCAGAAAAAAATGTGGACTGACACTAAAGGGTAGCTGTGAACATCCCCGTACACACACAACACCTTCACCCCCTGTGCTTCCCCCAATGCCTCGTCTTGCACCAGGCTTTGGTGAATTGAGGTCTGATTACAGCCAGAGTCCACCAGCGCCTGATATGTATCCCCCTTGGATACTCACCGGTATGCGATACGTTCTGGCCCGATCGAGGGCGGCTCCTGGCGTGTCGGGGATCTGAACCACCGCTCCCACTTCCATTGCTGAGCACTGCTGTTGGAGTGGCCCGGCTCCCCCCAGTGCCAGCAAACCGGCCCGGGCTTCCTCTCTGCACCGGCGTTCTGGAGCTCACTCACCTGAGGGGGCGGAGACAGACACAGAAGGGAAAAATGGGAGGGCACTGCGGGTGTGACGAGCTGGCACTGGGGGTGCGACGAGCCGGCTGGGGTAGGGCCGGCCCCCGCTTCCGTGGTGGAGGAACGGGGTGAGGACAAGACACAGGAGGAGAGATGGAGAGAGGAGAGGAGAGAAGAGGATGTCCGCTGTCGGAACAGCTGCCAAATGGTCCTCCGCCAACTCGATGCCCTGATCCAGCGACGCTGGGCGGTGGCACTGGACCCACTCCGCGGTTACCTCTGGTAGGTGGCCGATGAACTGCTCCAGTACCACCTGATCGAGGATTCCCTTGGCGTCGCGGTTGTCGGCCCTCAACCACCACCAGCAGGCATCCCGGAGCTGCTGGCCAAATGCGAATGGCCGGCCGACTTCCTCCAGATGCAGAGCGCGGAAGCGCGGTCACTGTTGTTCGGGGGTGTGCCCCACCCACTGGAGGACGGCCTGGCAAAGGTCCGCATAGGCCAGCCGGCGGTCGGCGGGGAGTCGTAGTGCGGCCAGCTGCACTTCGCCTGTTAGCGGGGGAGGAGGCACGCCGCGCGCTGTTCCACCGGCCAGCCCGAGGCCTCTGCTGCCTGCTTGAAGAGCGTGAGGAAGGCCTTGGGGTCATCATGTGGGCCCATCTTAGTTAGGGTGAGGGAAGAGGGGCCCGCGGCGGTGGAGATGGTGGACGCCGCCGACGCGAGGAGGTGCCGGAACATCTGTCGATCTTCCTGCTGCGCCAGCAACAGGGCCTCGAACCGGTGCTCTTGCTCCTTCCGGAGGGCAACTAGCGCCTGGTGCTGGCTCTGCTGGGCCATGGCGAGGGCGTGGACCAGGTCTGCGAAGGGGGAGGACTCCATGGGGCTGTTCTTTTCCTGTGCTCGTCCTGGGTTTCAGCACCACTGTAGCAGTTCATAGGAGGAGGAGGAGCACAGAAAGACAGCAGGCCAGAATAAAGTTCAATCACTTTGTTTATTTTTGCTCTTTTCAGATGCAAACGCTCTCTCAGCCACGCGCGCACACACCAGTCATCTGGCTGGGGAGAGAGCTCACTTCCTCTGCTCTCTCTCTTTATATAGGGCGCGGTCACTGGGAAGACACACAAACACAGGTTAATTGGCATCAGGTGTAGTGATTCTGCCACTTACCTTCCCTGTCTCCGCCCTCCGGTCACAGACCGGCACTTGACCACACCCCCGCTGCCACAGAAATATAGGGATTCCATGAATTGCAAATGATCACATTCTGTTTTTATTTGCAGTTTACAACTTTTTTGGAATTGGGGTTGTAAAATGAACAAAGATGACTCATTTTCAGCTTGCTTTTTAGCTGCCATCTTGCAGACAGTGGCGTCACAAACATTGTCCTGAAGCTGCCTGCCATCCACGAGGCATTCACCAGGGATGGAGCCAGACTGATGCAACCGATGCGTGTGCATTGGTTAGAAATATATGTGCACCATTGGGGCATTTGTTTACTTTACTGTTAGCCAGGTATATGGGCTATAGCCACGCTCAACCAATAGACCAATGGTTCAGGATCTGGCCACCTGTGGTAAGTAGTGATGCTTACCTGACCTAATTACCTGTATTCTCATGATGCTTTGTACACTTCATGCGCAAGTGATGTCACGCTTGACATCCCAACCCGGACGTTCACCATGTTGGATGATAAACAACAACCAGGAACCAGCACTTCATGTATGAGCTGCTGCAATGCTTCATGATTTTTCTTTTGATTTCATTGCCTTTGAAGAAACACAATGCCTACTTTGTGTGTGGGATATAGTTACAGTAATAACGCTACTGGTGACAGTTACATTACATGGCATTTAGCAGATGCTCTTGTCCAGAGCGACGTACTACGAATGCAAAAGTCATGTACATGAAGTGCTGAACTTCTAAACAAAAGTTCTAGTGCCAACTGAACAAGTTACAGCAGTACCTAGTGTAATATGCTGTTGAAATAACAATACTCAAATAGCCAAGGAAACAAACCAACCATATAAAGTATAACTAAATGGAGAACTCAAAACAGCTAACCCCTGGCTAGACCATACATAGCCTGGGTTGGTCAAGACCGAAACGCAGTTACACAGTGGACAGGGAAGAAGGGGAGAGGTGCAGTCTTCAGTCTGCATTTGAAGGTGGTTAGGGAGTTGGCAGTTCTGACCTCAGTGGGAAGGTCATTCCACCAATGGGGAACCAGGACAGACAGTATTCTTGAGTGGGTTGGGCAGGAGTAGAGAGGAGGAGGGTCTAGGCAACCAGTAGTAGTGGAGTGTAGGGATCTGGCTGGTGTGTAGGGGCAGATTATACTCTGGAGGTATGCTGGTCCTGACCCCTTGATAGCCTGGTAAGCTAGTGCCAATGTCTTAAATTTTATGTGAGCTGCAATAGGTAGCCAGTGCAGGTCAGCAAGCAGAGGGGTGAAATGGGAAGAATGAGGAAGGTTGTAGACCAGGTGAGCTGAAGGGGTCTGATGGCAGAAGCTGGAAGGCCAGCAAGGAGGGAGTTGCAGTAGTCTAAGTGGGAGAGGGTCAGCGCTTGGACCAGGAGCTGAGTAGAGTAGATGTTAAGAAAAGGGCAGATCCTTCAGATGTTGTAGAGGAAGAATCTACATGTCTAGATCACTGCAGCAATGTTTGCTGAGGAGGAGAGTTTGTCATTGAACATGACTCTGAGGTTCTTTGCACTGGGTGAAGGAGCCCTAGCAATGTCTCCCATGGAGATGACAATGTCCAGAGGTGGAGAGGATGGAGCTGGAATGTAGATTACCTCTGTCTTGCCTGGGTTGAGCTTCAGGTGATGGTTGTCCATCCAGCTCTGGATGTCATGCAGTCAAGCATAGATGTAAGCAGAGATCTGTGTGTCAGAAGGAGGAAAAGAGAGAAACATTTGGGTGTCATCAGCATGGAAGTGGTAGGATAGACCATGAGCAGAGAAAACTGGGCCAAGAGACTGGGTGTAGAGGGAAAAGAGAAGTGGACCAAGGACTGAACCTTGAGGGACACTGGTGGTAAGTGGGCATGGTGTTGATACAGTACCAGACCAGGTAACCTGGAAGGAGTGACCAGAGAAGTAGGACTTGAACCAGTCTAGGACTGTCCCACAGATCCCTAGAGCTGATAAGGCTGACAGGAGGATGGAGTGATCAACAGTGTCAAATGCAGCAGAGAGATCAAGGAGGATCAGTACTGAGGAGAGGGAGGCAGCATGTGCTGCATGAAGTGCCTCACTGACTGAGAGAAGTACGGTTTTGGTTAAGTGTCCAGCTCAGAAGCCGGACTGGTGAGGATCCAGGAAGTTGTTCCGTGAGAGAAAAGCGGAGAGTTGATTAGTAAAAGCGTGTTCAAGCATCTTTGACAAGAAGGGGAGAAGAGAAACTGGGTGGTAGTTCTGGATGACAGAGGGGTCTAAGGTCAGAGGGGTTTTTCAGCAGACGGGTGATGTGGGCCCGTTTGAAGTTGGAGAGAAAGTATCCGGAAGACAAGGAGGAGTTGATGAGGGAGGTGATAAATGGGAGAATGTCAGGAGTGATGATCTGGGGTCAAGGGCATAGGTGGTCAAATGGTGAGAGAGCAGGTGCTGGGAGACATCAGAAGTGGAAAGAGGGGGAAAAGCAGAGAGCAAAGGGGAAGAGACAGGGAGGGTGGAGCCCTCTCCAGGTGGGAGGGTGAGGCAGGCATGGTGAAGGATGGTCATGATCTTCTCAGAAAAGGCCGCAAAGTCCTCTGCAGTGATGGAGGACTGAGGTGCAGGTGGTGGCGAGTTGAGAGAAAACAGAAAACAGTTGACACAGGTTGGAGATGGAGGTGTGAATTTTGGAGTGATAAAACTTCATCTTGGCTGATTTGAGTGAGGCCAAGAACTCAGCAAGGAGGGACTGGTAGCGGGAAAGGTCAGCAGGGGCCCTGGATTTTCTCTATTTTCTCTCTACTGTACAGAATACGATTCTTTAGGAGTGAAGTGTTTCAGACATCCAGGGACTAGGAGGTGAAGATCTTGCTGGCCTGGAAATGGGGGGGGGGGGGGGGGGGGGGTAAATGTGTCCAGTGAGGGGAGAGCAGGGAGGATGCAGTAGATTCAGTGGGGAGATTGACAAAGGATTCAAACTAGGTAAGGGAGGCAGTGACAGAGGAGGCAAGAGAGGAAGGAGAGAGGGAGCAGAGGTTTCGAAGTACTGTAACAGTGGGGGTAGGAGGGGGGATGATGGGTGGAGAGGAAGAGGGAGGGAGAATGCTGCTCACCCTCTCCACTGCAGCACCGTCGATAGATAGTGGAGCATGCTGGGTGTGGGTGTCCTGAAGTCCACAACAATCTCCTTCGTCTTCTCCACGTTCAGACGGAGATTGTTGTCCTTGCACCACATGGCCAAGCAGCTCACCTCACTCCTGTAGATTGTCTCATTGCCGTTGTTGATGAGACCCACCACAGTCGTGTCATCTGCAAACTTAATGAAGATATTTGAGCTGAATGTTGGTGTGCAGTCATGGGTCAGCAAAGTGAAGAGGAGGGGGCTTAGCACACATCCTTGGGGGGCCCCTGTGTTTAGTGTGATGGTGCTGGAGGAGTTGCTGCTGACCCGTACAGTCTGTGGTCTCCCCGTCAGGAAGTTCAGCAGCCAGTTGCACAGGGAGGTGTTGAGTCCCAGCTGGTCCAGTTTGTGAATGAGCTGCTGAGGAATGATTTTGTTGAATGCTGAGCTAAAGTCTATGAACAGCATTCTGACATACGAGTCTTTTGTCTCCAGGTGGGTGAGGGCTGAGTGGAGGGCAGTGGAGATGGCGTCATCAGTCGAACAGTTGGATTGATATGCAAACTGGAAAGGGTCCAGGGTGGGGGGGAGGGCAGACTTGATATGCCTCATGACTAGCCGCTCAAAGCACTTCATGAGGATGGGAGTGAGTGAGACAGGGCGGTAGTCATTGAAGCAGGAGGGAGACTGCTTCTTTGGGACCGGGATGATGGTGGTGGCTTTGAGGCACGTGGGGATAACAGCCTGGCTCAACGAGATGTTGAAGATGTCTGTAAAGACATCTGTGAGCTCCTCGGCACAGTCTCTCAGGACGTGACCAGGAATGTTATCAGGACCCGGGGCTTTTCGTACATTTGTCATCCTGAGAGCTCTCCTCACGCTGTCTGGGGACAGCATCAGCACCTGGCTGCTGGGAGGTGGTGGGGTCTTCTTTGCCGTGGTGCTGTTGTCTGCCTCAAAGCGAGCAAAGAAGTCGTTCAACTGATTCAGCAGAGACATGGAGTTGTCACAGGTCTGTGGCGAGGGCTTGTAGTCTGTGATGGTCTGAATCCCCCGCCACAGGTTCCTGGTGTCTCTGCTGTCGTTGAAATGGTCAGCAATGTGCCTGGAATACTGTCTCTTGGCCACCCTGATGCCTCATGACAGATTGGCCCTAGCTGTCCTCAGGCCCACCTCATCCCCAGCTCTGAAGGCGACGTTCCGAGCTCACAGGAGCCTATAGACTTTCCCTGTCAGCCATGGCTTCTGATTGGCCCGAATGGAGACGGTTCTGGTGACCGTAACATCGTCCATGCACTTCCTCATGTAGGCAGTGACGGTCTCCATGTATTCCTGGAGATCTGTGGTGTTGTTGTAGGTGGCCGACTGTTTGAACATGCTCCAGTCAGTGGTGGAAAAACAGTCCTGGAGTGCCTCTGAGGACCCCTCTGGCCACACACATATCTACTTTTTAGCTGGTTTGGTGACTTTAACCAGTGGCCTGTATGCTGGCATTAGCATAACAGTGGAGTGATCTGAGGCCCCAAGGTGGGGGAGGAGTAGGGCTTTGTAGGCGTCTTTATGCATGGTGTAAACATTGTCCAGAGTATTGTTTCCACATGTGGGAAAGTTGATATGTCCATAGAGTTTTGGAAACACGCTTTTGGGGTTTGCATGGTTGAAATCCCCAGCCAGGATGAGGAAAGCATCTGGGTGGGCTGTCTGCTGCTCACTGATGTGCTGATAGAGTTCATTCAGTGCTTCACTCCTGTTGTTATTGGAGCCGGGAGGGATGTATAATGCTACCAGCAGTATGACTGTAAATTCCCTCGGCAGATAGAATGGCCGGCACTTAATAATCATAAACTCCACCAGTGGTGAGCAGTGTTTACAGACTACAACAGCATCACGGCACCAGGCATCACTGATGTAAACACAGAGTCCTCCGCCATGAGTCTTCCCCTCCCCCCCTTGACTAGCGCTCTGTCTGACTTAATAATCATAAACTCCACCAGTGGTGAGCAGTGTTTGCAGACTACAACAGCATCACAGCACCAGGCATCACTGATGTAAACACAGAGTCCTCCGCCATGAGTCTTCCCCCCCCTTAACTAGCGCTCTGTCTGACCGGTAGCATGTTAGCCAGGCTAGCTGAATGGCACAGTCCAGGACACTGTCGTTAAGCCATGTTTCCACAAACACAAGGACACAACACTCACTCACAGACTTAAAAGATGAGCGGAGCAGGCAGACATAATCCAGCTTGTTGTCCAGTGAGTGTACATTGGCCAGAGTGATGGTAGGGATAGCCGGCCAGTGAGGGCTAGCCGCTAGCCTAGCTCGAATACCTCCACGTTTGCCTCTCTTCTGCTTCCGCATGTTCTGCCTGTGGCGCTTCCACTGCGGGCTGGATGCAGGAGTGGAGGTCGGTGCTTGAGCAGGCCTCCGGAGCAAACCATAGCTGCGTAGCACTTCTGTGTCCGCTGGATTTATATCCATGAATAAAGTTCTGCGGATGTCGAGCAGAAACTCAAGGGAGTATGTGCGCCTTGAGACTAATGGACGCGACAAAGACGAACAGATACACACTGTTTTAAAACACAAAAAACAAGAAAGCACCATTCTGTCGGGACAGAGAGGAGCCGCTGCATGTGTGCACCACCATCTTGGAAACTTTTATAAAGTGATATCCCCGTGCTGACCGATCTAATGGCTCGACGAGCTCCATCCCAATTCGCTCAAACAGGGTCTCGATTAGAGGAAGAGGGCGCAAACATGCTTTTGGAGTGGCCACGGGATTTACTAATTGGCATTCACAGCATGCTGCACACCACTGACAGTCATCCCCGCGAATCCCTGGCCAATAGAACCAGGCCATTATTCAGGCAAGTGTTTTATCTTGCCCCAAGTGTCCAGCCATGGGATTAAAGTGAGCCGCATGGAACACGAGTTCCCTAAGGCTCTTTGGGATTAACAACTGGGTTATTTGTTCTTTGGTTTGAGTGTCCTGCATCACTTGATACAATCTATCTTTAATAATGGCAAAATAGGGGAAGGTTGGTGCTGCGCTTGGCTGAAGATTTTGAGAATCGATTACTCTCACTTGGCCAAATGCATGCTGCAGAGTCTTGTCTCATGACTGCTCTAATGGGAAATCCCCAAGGGAATCCCTGAGAGAGGGAGGAGGAGCAGGCTGCTCCTCACTCTGATGCGGTGTTGACATAGACGGCTCTGTGACAGCTTCTCCAGTCAATGCCACACCGGGATCTTCCCGTGACCTACTAGTGCAGGACCCACTGCATCTTAAATATTCCATTAGGTTTTTAAATCCCGGCCAATCAGTACCCAAAATCAATGAGTGGGTGAGACAGGGACTAACCGCCGCCTTTATTCTATACATTTGGCCCCGGAATAGAATTTGGACAGACACTAGAGGGTAATGGTGAACATCCCCGTGCACACACAACACTTTCACCACTTGTGCTCCCCCCAATGCCTCACCTTGCACCAGGCATTGGTGAATTGAGGTCTGATTACAATGGGAATCCACCAAAGCATGATATGTAGCCCCTTGAATACTCACCGGTATGCGATACATTCTGGCCCGATCGGGGGTGGTTTCTGGCGCATCAGGGATCTGGATTACAGCACCCACCTCCCTTGTGGAGCTCTGACCTTAGAGATGCTCCGATTCCCCGTCGCGCCAGCACATCGGCCCAGGCTTTCCGTCTGCACTGGTGTTATGGGTGTCCAAAATTAACCAGGAATAAGTCCACTATAGACACATGCACACCTGTAGTATGTAGTAGCAACATTTTCATGAATTTTTTTAACGACAAAATTGAGAATAACTGACAAAAAAATTCAAACTACTAATTTAAGATCAGACAATGTAGGTGACCCTGTAGTTAACAATATAACTCTATCAGATCATCAATTAGAATGTTTTACTCCCCTAAAAGAATCTAAATTACTTTCATTAATCTCGGCATCAAAAGCCTCAACTTGTGTACTAGATCCCTTACCTACCCATCTATTCAAACAGATAATACCTGAAGTAATTGAACCGCTTCTAAAAATAATAAATTCTTCTCTTACAATTGGCTATGTACCCAAATCCTTTAAACTAGCAGTTATCAAACCCCTGATTAAAAAAACCTGACCTTGATCACGGTCAGCTGTCCAATTATAGGCCAATATCAAACTTCACCTTTATTTCCAAGATCCTTGAAAAAGCTGTGGCACAGCAGTTATGCTCATATTTACATAGGAATAACATCCATGAAATGTATCAGTCAGGATTTAGACCTCATCATAGCACAGAGATAGCTCTGGTTAAAGTAGTAAATGACCTATTGTTGGCGTCTGATCAGGGCTGTGTCTTGCTGCTTGTGTTGCTTGACCTTAGTGCATCATTTGATACTATTGATCATTCCATTCTTCTAGATAGACTAGAAAATGTTGTGGGAGTTAAGGGAATGGCCCTCTCCTGGCTCAGGTCTTATTTAACTGATCGTTATCAGTATGTTGATGTAAATGGTGATATTTCTAGACGTACTGAGGTAAAGTTTGGTGTTCCACAAGGTTCTGTCTTGGGTCCACCGCTTTTTTCTTTATATATGTTACTGTTATGTAGGGGATTTTGGGACCTATATTTTTACCCTACCGGTCTATGTTATTGCGCATTGATAGTAGTGGATAATATATAGGCATGCGCATTTGATTGTAACAGTGTTAAGTGATGAGTTCAGTAAAGAGAGCTACGAGCTCATAAAAAACAGGAATCGACTGCGTTCGTGCATCATTGTAGTAGCACCTAAGGTTGAATGTGTGCATGTAATAGTGACATACACAACAATTGACAATGAGGATTTGCAAGATAACATTACTGGACACTTGGCAGGGCTCGCCGCCTTTACGTGCGAGGGAAGTGGAAAACTTCGCAAGGGAGAACAAGCATCCGTACAGATGGGAGTCGTGAGTGTTCAAGCAGACTGCTGATGAAGCTAGCTGATGGCTAACATGAATAAATGACTGAAAGACAAGGAAACAAAATGGGAAAACAGACGAATTATGGCAGGGGGAATTGGAAAAATGGACAGTTTTGATAGTGCATCAGAAGATTGGACAACATGCGTCGAAAGACTGGATCAGTACTGTATTGCAAACGACATTCCAGAAGGTAAAAAGGTAGCTCTACTGCTTAGTGTAATGGGAGCTAAGATGTATAACTTGCTACGTAGCCTCCTGGCGCCTATCAAACCAGCTGAAAAGGCTTACAAAGACATTGTTGAAGTGTTACAGAATCATCTGAATCCTAAGCCACTCGTAATTGCTGAACGTTTTAGATTTCACAAACGAAACCAGCCTAAGACTGAGTCAATTGCAGAGTTTGTGGCTGAGCTTAGAAGATTGGCTGAGCATTGTGATTTTGGAGGAAATTTGTCAGATTCATTACGAGATAGATTTGTATGTGGGCTGCTCAACGAAAATATACAGAAAAGACTGTTAACAGAGCAAGAGCTGACATTCCAACGTGCAATTGAAATAGCCACTTCAGTGGAAGCTGCTGCTAAAGGTGCTGTGGAGCTCCAACAGCAAATGGCACAAGAATGCAGCATACACAAAATAGACAAGAGACAACAGAGAAATGTTTTATGCTTTCAGTGTGGAAAGAAGTCCCACACTCCAGCTGATTGTTGGTTTAAAGATAAAGAATGCAGACAATGCCAGAAAACAGGTCACATACCAGAAAATGTGCAAAACAAAAGTGACAGGGAAGAAGTTCATCAAACATAAGGATAAAAATCAAGATATGCATGACATTGAAACTTGCTCTTCTGACACAGACGTTAGCCAAGACCTAGCTTGCTTTGATGTATGTTCACTAAAAAGACCCAACAGGGGAATCATATGGGTTTCACCCATAGTGGAAGGAGTGACTCTGACTATGGAATTGGACACTGGATCTGCCTTGTTAGTGATCTCCAACAAAGATTATCAGGCACACTTCTCATGTCTAAAATTGCAGTCTACTGCTGTAGTGCTCAAAACGTATGCTGGGGAGTGGATAACACCGATGGGACTGATCTCAGTGACTGTCCAATATGGTGATCAACAGCGTGTGTTGCCCCTGTATGTTATTGAGAGAGGAGGTGCGCCCCTGTTTGGACATGAATGGCTTCGTGAAATACAACTGGATTGGCAGTCGATCAAAGAGATGCAAGCTACAACCGTCACTGAAAATCAGAGCAGCCGCTCTACAACAGAAAAGCTGAACAAAATACTCTCAAATGCGGGAAGTTTTCCAAGATGGTATTGGCATGTTAAAGCACCTGAAAGCACAGATTGTGTTGGATGATAATGCAGTTCCCAAGTTCCACAAAGTTCGGCCGGTTCCATATGCCCTTCACCCTAAAGTGGAGAATGAACTCCAGAGACTTGAAAGTGAGGGCGTTTTATCCAAAGTAGACTGGGCTCAGTGGGTGACACCAATAGTTCCAGTAGTCAAGGGAAATGGCTCAGTACGTATCTGTGGAGACTTTAAGGTAACCATCAATCTGGTCCTGAAAGCTGAACAATACCCCTTACTGTGTATTGATGACATCTTTTCAGCGCTGGGCCAGGGTAAGCGGTTTTCCAAGATTGATCTTGCACAGGCGTACTTGCAGATGGAGATGGAGGAGTCTTTGAAGAAGTACCTGACCATCAACACCTCAAAAGGTCTCTATCAGTACAACCGTCTGGTCTTTGGTATCACTTCAGCACCAGCAATTTGGCAGAAGGGAATGGAACAAGTCCTACAAGGAATACCGAATACACAATGCTATTTGGAGGATGCTCTGGACTCTTATAGTAATGCTTTTATGGCTGAGGACTACAGTTGTCTTGCTAACTTTAGGACTGCAGTTATCATGAACATTTTTGCACTCAAGTTTCCATCAATGAAGAGTTATAACATCAACGAAACTGTCCTCATGTTAAAACTGTTAATATTATAGTCAGGCTGTCTGTTGTTGCCCAAATGAGGATGGGTTCCCTTTTGAGTCTGGTTCCTCTCGAGGTTTCTTCCTCATGTCGTCTGAGGGAGTTTTTCCTTGCCACCGTCGCCACAGGCTTGCTCATTGGGGATAGATTAGGGATAAAATTAGCTCATGTTTTAAGTCGTTCAAATTCTGTAAAGCTGCTTTGCGACAATGTTTATTGTTAAAAGCACTATACAAATAAACTTGACTTGACTATTTGGATGACATAGTAATAACAGGAGCTGATAACGATGCACATCTTGAAAATCTGGGTAAAGACAAAACTGGTGCTGTTTCAAAGGCACCACCCCCACAGAACGTTACTCAACTCCGATCTTTCTTGAGCCTGGTAAATTATTATTGAAAATTCCTGCCCAACCTCTCCTCAGTGCTACACCCAATGAACTGCTTATTTCAAAATGGGAATAAATGGCACTAGTCTCAAGAACGTGAAAAGAATCAGAATCAGAAGCACTTTATTGCAAGGTATGTTACACACACGAGGAATTTGACTCCGGTTCGACTTAGCTTTCATAGTACAGACAGAAAGAAAGTATAGGAAAAAAAAAAACATACCCCACACACACAGAGAGCAAAGTCCCGTGGCAGCCGTCTGCGGCGCCATCTTGGATGGAAGATGGAAAAGGCCTTCAAACAGGCAAAGCAGTTAGTTGCGTCAGACAATGTGCTAACACACTATGACCCCCAATTGCCCCTCAAGCTTGCGTGTGATGCTTCCCTATACGGGATTGGAGCAGTGCTATCACACCGGTTTACTGATGGAACAGAGCGACCAATAGCATTTGCCTCACGATCTCTAAATGCAGCTGAGCGTAACTATGTGCAAATTGATAGAGAAGCTCTTAGTTTGGTCTGGGGAGTGAAAAAGTTCAAATCAGTATTTGTACAGCAAACACTTTACCCTCCTCACAGATCATAAGCCTCTAGTGTCCATTTTCAATCCAGCTAAGGGTGTACCAGTAATGGCTGCTGCACGCCTGCAACGGTGGGCTTTGTTCCTGAGTGCACACGCATACAGCATCAAATACAAGCGCACACACGAGGGTAATTGTACTGCCGAAACTGTGTTCCAGAGTCCTGACTGTGCTGCATGAGGGACACTTAGGCATGGTGAAAATGAAATGTTTGGCACGAAGTTTTGTATGGTGGCCTGGAAGCGATGAACAGCTAGAAGATGTGGCCAAGACATGCAGTGGGTGTCAACAGACCCAAAAGTCACCAGCGACAGCACCATTACATGTGTGCGAATGGCCTACCAAGCCTTGGCAATGGGTGCATATTGACTATGCAGGACCTTTCCTTGACCGCATGTACCTGGTTGTGGTTGATGCACACTCAAAGTGGCCTGAAGTTTTCTGTATAAAGACTGCAACCTCTGCAAAGACAGTTGACCTCTTAAGGGCCTTGTTCTCATGCACAGGTCTTCCATATCAGATTTTAAGTGATAACGGAACACCTTTCACTTCTGAAGAATTCTAGCGCTTTGTCAGAAAGAATGGCATACAACACACTACCATTGTGCCATACCACCCGGCTTCAAATGGCCAAGTGGAGCGGTTTATCCAGACCTTCAAACAGTCTATTAAGGCCATGGACAAAGACATTGGGTCACTACAGCAAAAGATTGCAAACTTCCTGTTGGCTTATCATAACAGCACGCATGCCATAACAGGACAGACTCCAGCCATGCTCTTCCTAGGACGTCCGCTGAGGTCACGCTTGGACTTATTGAAACCTAATCTACAACAGCATGTGCAGAGGAAGCAGTCAGGCTCTGTTCTACATTCAAAAATGTGACCTCTGCACACCTTCTGTGTTGGACAACATGTAATTGCCAGAGACTATCGCAACAATGGTCAGAAGTGGCAGTCTGGCACCATCGCATCCAAGACTGGACCGTTAACCTACACAGTCAACATCGGCCAGGACCTAGTGTGGCGCAGACACTTGGATCAACTGTTGGATGCAGCTGGGCTGAGGACCGTGGATGCCAAGCCTACAGCTCCCTCGGATGGTCTTGAGTTCAGTGACCAAGCACAGAACGATGTCATCCTTGACGATGATGCAGGTGGCATTGCACCTGACTCACCTGTAGCACAAAGTCCTGCTGTCACCCCGACACCTGTGAGACGTTACCCAGACAGGGATAGGAGACCTCAAGAAAGACTCAGAGACTGAGAGCATGTTATTAGTTAGGATTAGTTAAAGCAAAACTTCCTTAGTTTAATGGGTATATCAATGCTGGAAGGGAGGAGTGTTATGTAGGGGATTTTGGGACCTATATTTTTACTCTACTGGTCTATGTTATTGCGCATTGATAGTAGTGGATACTATATACACATGTGCATTTGATTGTAACAGTGTTAAGTGATGAGTTCAGTAAAGAGAGTTACGAGCTCATAAAAAACAGGAATTGACTGCATGTGTGCATCATTGTAGTAGCACCTAAGGTTGAATGTGTGCATGTAATAGTGACATACACAACAATTACCTCTGGGTGATATTATTCATAAACATTGTATTAGTTTCTACTGTTATGCTGATGACACACAGTTGTATGTTTCTGCAAAACCTGATGAGAGACACCAGCTTAATAGAATTGAGGAATGTGTAAAGGACATTAGACACTGGATGCTTATTAACTTCCTTCTGCTTAACTCTGACAAGACTGAAGTACTTGTACTATGACCACATGCAGTTAGAAGTAAGTTTTCTGATTACACAGTAACTCTGGATGGGCTTTCTGTTTCTTCAAGTGCAGCAGTAAAAGACCTCAGAGTGATTATTGACCACAGTCTTTCATTCAAAACTCACATTGAAAACATTACCCGGATAGCTTTCTTTCACCTCAGAAATATTGCTAAGATAAGAAATTTAATGTTACTACATGACGTGGAAAAACTAGTTCATGCTTTCGTTACCTCCAGGTTGGATTATTGTAATGCCTTACTGTCTGGATGTTCCAATAAGTGCATAAACAAGCTCCAGTTACTTCAAAATGCAGCAAGCAAGAGTTCTTACTAGAATTAGAAAATATGATCACATCACCCCTGTCTTATCCAGACTGCATTGACTCCCAATCAAATTTTGTATTGATTATAAAATACTACTATTGAGCTTTAAAGCACTGAATGGTCTTGCACCACAGTACAGGGACTGTGGTGCAAGACCATTCAGTGCTTTCAAGGTCAATAGTGAACTTCTGGTCCTCTATGACCCATCACACCTACTTAGATCAAAAGGTGCAGGCTATCTGCTGGTACCTCTTATAGTGAAGGCTACATCAGGGGGCAGAGCCTTTTCTTACAAAGCCCCACAGTTATGGAACACTCTTCCAAGTAACGTTCGGGAATCGGACACAGTCCCAGTGTTTAAGTCTAGGCTGAAAACATATCTGTTTAGTCAAGCCTTTTGGTAATGGTGTTTATGAGGTGAAGGAGTAGATCTGGAGGGTCCTCAGACATAGAATGTTTTGGTAAACTGGGATGTATGGATGCTGTCAATCCCCCACTCGCTTGCTCACTCGAGTTTGTTGATGGTGTAGTGGCTGGCTGTTTTATGTCCCGGGGCTCCCTCATGCCTGTGATACTTCTGGCTCTCCCCTTTTAGTTATGCTGTCATAGTTAGTTGCCGGACTCCCTGCTTGTACTCAGTGCAATATGTATTCTGTTCCTACTTATTCAGGTGACATTGGGCATACCTAACAACCTGTGTTTTTTTCCTCTCTCTCTTCTCTCCCTCCCCCCCCACACACATCTGTCCCTCTGAGTTACATGTTGGTCCTGGGATCGAGATGCTGACCTCTTCTGCTCCTTGGACCTGCCTGATCCATCCTGGTGCCCTGTGTCTAGTTGGAGTCTCATTGCATCGCTCCTGTGGAGGGCGGCCCCATGTGGACAGTTGGGGGTCTCGCCTGGAGGATGCTCTGGACTCTTGCAGTGGTGCTTTTGTGGCTGGGGACTGCAGTTGACTTGCTGACTTTAGGACTGCAGTTGACTTGCTGACTTTGGGACTGTGGTTGTCATGAACAGTTTTGCGCTGGGTTTCCATCGGTGGGGGGTTTATAGCATCAACGAAGCTGACTTTATGTTAGGACTGTTAATGTTATAGTCATGTTGTCTGTTGTTGCCCAAATGAGGATAGTTTCCCTTTTGAGTCTGGTTCCTCTCGAGGTTTCTTCCTCTTGTTGTCTGAGGGAGGTTTTCCTTGCCACCATTACCACAGGCTTGCTCATTGGGGATAGATTAGGGATAAAATTAGCCCATATTGCATTCAAAATTCTGTAAAGCTGCTTTGTGACAATGTTTATTGTTAAAAGCGCTATACAAATAAACTTGACTTGTGAACCTCTAGGATTAGCAGTTTTAATTTGAAGGTGAAATTAGAGTCAGGTGCTTTCAATCAATGACTATCAGGTGTGAGTGGGCACCCTGTTTGATTTAAAGAACAGGGATCTATCAAAGTCTGATCTTCACAACACATGTTTGTGCAAGTGTATAATGGCATGAACAAAGGAGATTTCTGAGTACCTCAGAAAAAGTGTTGTTGATGTGCATCAGGCTGCAAAAGGTTACAAAACCATCTCGAAAGAGTTTGGACTCCACCAATCCACAGTCAGACAGATTGCGTACAAATGGAGGAAATTCAAGACCATTGTTACCCTCCTCAGGAGTGGTCGACCAACAAAGGTCACTCCAAGAGCAAGGCGTGTAATAGTCAGCAAGGTCACAAAGGAACCCAGGGTAACTTCTAAGCAACTGAAGGCCTCTCTCACATTGGCTAATGCTAATGTTCATGAGTCCACCATCAAGAGAACACTGACCAACAATGGTGTGCATGGCAGTGTTGCAAGGATAAAGCCACTGCTCTCCAAAAAGAACATTGCTGCTTGTCTGCAGTTTGCTAAAGATCATGTGGACAAGACAGAAGGCTATTGGAAAAATGTTTCATGGACAGATGAGACCAAAATAGAACTTTTTGGTTTAAATGAGAAGAGTTATGTTTGGAGAAAGGAAAACACTGCATTCCAGTACAACCCCGATTCCAAAAAAGTTGGGACAAAGTACAAATTGTAAATAAAAACAGAATGCAATGATGTGGAAGTTTCAAAATTCCATATTTTATTCAGAATAGAACATAGATGACATATCAAATGTTTAAACTGAGAAAATTTATCATTTAAAGAGAAAAATTAGGTGATTTTAAATTTCATGACAACAACACATCTCAAAAAAGTTGGGACAAGGCCATGTTTACCACTGTGAGACATCCCCTTTAATCTTTACAACAGTCTGTAAACGTCTGGGGACTGAGGAGACAAGTTGCTCAAGTTTAGGGATAGGAATGTTAACCCATTCTTGTCTAATGTAGGATTCTAGTTGCTCAACTGTCTTAGGTCTTTTTTGTCATATCTTCCGTTTTATGATGCGCCAAATGTTTTCTATGGGTGAAAGATCTGGACTGCAGGCTGGCCAGTTCAGTACCTGGACCCTTCTTCTACGCAGCCATGATGCTGTAATTGATGCAGTATGTGGTTTGGCATTGTCATGTTGGAAAATGAAAGGTCTTCCCTGAAAGAGATGCCGTCTGGATGGGAACATATGTTGCTCTAGAACCTGGATATACCTTTCAGCATTGATGGTGTCTTCCCAGGTGTGTAAGCTGCCCATGCCACACGCACTAATGCAACCCCATACCATCAGAGATGCAGGCTTCTGAACTGAGCGCTGATAACAACTTGGGTCGTCCTTCTCCTCTTTAGTCCGAATGACACGGCGTCCCTGATTTCCATAAAGAACTTCAAATTTTGATTCGTCTGACCACAGAACAGTTTTCCACTTTGCCACAGTCCATTTTAAATGAGCCTTGGCCCAGAGAAGACGTCTGCGCTTCTGGATCATGTTTAGATATGGCTTCTTCTTTGAACTATAGAGTTTTAGCTGGCAATGGCAGATGGCACAGTGAATTGTGTTCACAGATAATGTTCTCTGGAAATATTCCTGAGCCCATTTTGTGATTTCCAATACAGAAGCATGCCTGTATGTGATGCAGTGCCGTCTAAGGGCCTGAAGATCACGGGCACCCAGTATGGTTTTCCGGCCTTGACCCTTACGCACAGAGATTCTTCAAGATTCTCTGAATCTTTTGATGATATTATGCACTGTAGATGATGATATGTTCAAACTCTTTGCAATTTTACACTGTCGAACTCCTTTCTGATATTGTTCCACTATTTGTCAGTGCAGAATTAGGGGGATTGGTGATCCTCTTCCCATCTTTACCTCTGAGAGCCGCTGCCACTCCAAGATGCTCTTTTTATACCCAATCATGTTAATGACCTATTGCCAATTGATCTAATGAGTTGCAATTTGGTCCTCCAGCTGTTCCTTTTTTGTATCTTTAACTTTTCCAGCCTCTTATTGCCCCTGTCCCAACTTTTTTGAGATGTGTTGCTGTCATGAAATTTCAAATGAGCCAATATTTGGCATGAAATTTCAAAATGTCTCACTTTCGACATTTGATATATTGTCTATGTTCTATTGTGAATACAATATCAGTTTTTGAGATTTGTAAATTATTGCATTCCGTTTTTATTTACAATTTGTACTTTGTCCCAACTTTTTTGGAATCGGGGTTGTATAAGAACCTTATCTCATCTGTGAAACATGGTGGTGGTAGTATCATGGTTTGGGCCTGTTTTGCTGCATCTGGGCCAGGACTCCTTGCCATCATTGATGGAACAATGAATTCTGAATTATACCAGTGAATTCTAAAGGAAAATGTCAAGACATCTGTTCATGAACTGAATCTCAAGAGAAGGTGGATCATGCAGCGAGACAACAACCCTAAGCACACAAGTCATTCTACCAAAGAATGGTTAAAGAAGAATAACATTTTGGAATGGCCAAGTCAAAGTCCTGACCTTAATCCAATCGAAATATTGTGGAAGGACCTGAAGCGAGCAGCTCATATGAGGAAACCCACCAACATCCCAGAGTTGAAGCTGTTCTGGACAGAGGAATGGGCTAAAAGTCCTCCAAGTCAGTGTGCAGGACTGAAAAGCAGTGGGCCGAAGACAGAACCTTGTGAAACACCAAACTTTATCTCAGTATGTCTCGAAAAATCACCATTTACATCGACTGTCCTTGAATGTTTACATCTGGTTACATTGTTTGCACATTCGCACATTACTGCCCTTCTGCTGCTACATCTGATCATTGCCTTATTTTTATATTACACTACCTATTTTGCACTACAGTTACCTTTATTTTGTACTATCCTGGGAGGTTTTATTTGTTGCTTTTCTTTGCTTTTATTTTTTGCACTATATTGCCTTAACTTTGTATTACTTCTTCCGCCTATTTATTTATTTGTAATTGGCATTCATGGTGGACAGCAAACTAAGAATTTCATTGTGCAAGAGGACATTTTTTTACTGTGCAGATGACAAACACTTTGAACATACTGATAGCCATCAGGTTAATAAGACCTGAGCCAGGAGAGGACCATTCCCTTAACTCCCAGATCATTTTCTAGTCTGTCCAAGAGAATGGAATGATCAATGGTATCAAATGCTGCACTATGGTCAAGCAACACAAGCAGTGAGATACAGCCCTGATCAGATGCCAACAGTAGGTCACTTACGACTTTAACCAGTGCTGTCTCTGTGCTATGATGTGGTCTAAATGCTGATTGATACAGTTCATGGATGTTATTCCTACGTAGATATGAGCATAACTGCTGTGCGACAGCTTTTTCTAGGATATTGGAGATAAAGGGGAAGTTTGATATTGGCCAATAATGTTAGAATGCAGGCACTTATAGATGTATGCACGGAGGAGAACAGAGTGCAGACTGTCAACAAAGCCAAGCAGAGGGACTGGAATCAGTGTCGGTAAACTAGCAAGGGTTGGGTCATCAGCAAACAGTGTAATGTAATGAAGACAAAGAGCAAAAACTTGGAAGAAATAGCAAAGGGCCAGAAATTCGAGAGGCAGTCAGAAAAGATACAAGGCTTGGTATGACCTGAGCTAGCAGGACAATACTTTGCAATGGTGTGTTTGTTTGGGGAGTTTAAAATAGAGGAACAGGTGATTAAGGAAATGAGAGACAGCTGAGATTCAGTAAGCTGGAGACAGAGGGCACTGTGTGTCTTGGGAGCTGTAGTTCAGAGTGTCCATGTTTGTAGTTTGTTCTCTCTCTCTGTGGGTTGACTGACAGAACCCCCCTAAAGAGTTACTTCCAGGAACTACATTCTTTCTTGGATGACCCCTACCTCTGGGTGCTGGTTTGTTAGGACAGGGGTTCCCAAACTTTTCCATGCCAAGGCCCCCCAAACAGCATTAGCTTCTGGCCAGGGACCCCCTTTGCAAACCCACAGACAATACTACAAAATATGTAAAGAAACATCAACTTTTAGAATGTTTTCTCTTACTTTTATTCAATAATTGTTACATTTGTTTAGCATAAGAATATTATTAACTAACATGTTTTCAACACAAATATTTTTGCACTGAACAATAAACTTTTCACCAAACTGTTGATAAGAACATCACAAAAGAAATCAAACCACTCTCAATTGTGTGTGTGTGTGTGTCTGGGACTAACAGACGGTTTACACTAGTGGGAGGGATGGGCTTGGTGGCTCCTACATAGTTTGTCAACCCTGGGCTTAATCTCCGTCAGTGCCATACGCATGTCATTGTCCACATGTAGACGTGCTCTATGTTTGGTTTTAAGTACTTTTAAAGTTGAAAAGTCAGACTCACACAAGTAGGTTGTTGCAAAAGGGAGAAGGCATTTCAATGCCCTGTCAACCAAGCTGGGATAGTCCTTTCTTACATGTAGCCAGTAGTTAGACAGGGGAAGAGCCTCAAAGTCCATTTTTAAATCCCCTGAGTTTGTCATCTCAATCAGCTCCTCCTGTGACTTTAAGTCCAGACTAGAACCGACACCAGGGGCAAAGGGGTTCCTAACCCAGTTTAAATGTGTGTTTTTGAGGTCAGGGAAATAGTCTTTGAAATATCCTTGGAGGTGCCCCAGGTGGGACTGGATCAATGGAGAGATGGAGCCCAAATCATCACATGACAGCAGCTCCTGGTGAAGTAGTGGGAACATTTCTGTAACTCCCTCCTGGAGCTTGTTTGACCACAGCATGATCTTTTTGGAAAAAGCACACACTTTGTCTTGCACCTGGAGTATGTACGTGTCACGTCCTTGCATGCTTTGATTCAGTACATTTAGATGCTGGAAAATGTCTAACATGTATGCAAGTTTGCGGATCCAGGTTGCATTGGTGAACCGATCTGCCAGCTGATGCTTTTCAGATGAGAGGAACTCTGCAACCTCCCTCCACAGCTCATAGACACTGTTCAAAACTGCGCCCTGTGACAGCCAGCACACGTTCGAGTGAAGCAGCAGCCCCTCAAAACGAGCGCCCATCTCATTACAAAGCAGGGTAAACAGTCTGTGTTTCATGGGATGGGCTTTAATAAAATTCACTACTTGTATAACCTCCTGTAGTACCTGATTCAACTCGTTATTCATCCTTTTTGCGACAAGTGCCTCGCGATGGAGCATGCAATGTGTGGCCACTACATGCAGGGCCTTTTGCTTAAGGAGAGCGGTCACTTCACTGATCTTCCTGGTCATTGCCGCGGCTCTGTCCGAACACACCCCCACACAACAGGTCCAGTCAAATCTGTTAGACTCGATGTAATCGTCCAAAACTTGAAAAATGTCTTTCCCAGTAGTTCTTCTTTCAAGTGCTTTACAAAATAGTATTTCCTCCACAAATCTTTCCTGTGAAATAAATCTGATGTACACAAGCAGTTGGGCCTCATTGGATAAATCTGTGCTCTCATCCAGCTGAAGTGTGAAGTATTCGCTGGCTCTCACCTGCTCCAACAGCTGAGCAGATATGTCTTGAGCCATGTCACCAATCCATCGGCTCACGGTGTTAGAGAATGGGACAGCATCGATTTTTTTTGGCAGCATCCTCACCAATCAATTCTCAGACAATGTCTTTGGTGGCTGGTAAAATCAAATCTTCTCCAATTGAGTGAGGTTTTTTTAGCACGAGCAATGTGGTACGAGGCTAAAAATGATGCCTTCAGGGCCCACTCGGGGACAGTAGCTTGCTGGGTGAATGCAGCAGATTGCCTGACCAAATGCTCTTCTTTGCGTCTGAAGAAATCTGTTTTTTCGGCATCTGTCGGATGTTTTTGTACCAAGTGACGCTGAAGTTTTGAAGGTTTTAAAGGTCCCATGGCATGAAATTTTCACTGTCTGAGGTTTTTTAACGTTAAAATGAGTTCCTCTGACCTTCTTAAGTCACCCCAGTGGCTAGAAATGTCATAATGTGTAAACCAAACTATGCCCACCCTTTGTCAACATTTGAGAATGGCGCGTCAAAATGGCGCGTTGATAGGCTCTTCCCTTTACTATGTCAGCAAGGGAGATGATCCCCACGCCCCCCCCCCTGGATTCCCACCCACTGTATGGATTGCCCGCCCAGCTCAAAAGTTGCCACCATAGATACGTCAGTTCAATTTTGTAGTGAGGAGACCATAGAGGACACAACAACATGGCACCACCTAAGCGAGCGAAACATGGAAATTGCGCTGTACATGGATGTGACAACACAGAAAGGAGTCTGTTTTTACTGCCGATGGGAGAGCCCCTGAAGACGCAGTGGCTTAATTTTATTTACTCCAATAATACGCCGTAGAGTCTACCTAAGACGGTGTATGTTTGTCGGAAGCATTTTCCTGATGAATGTTTCCACAACTTGGGACAGTACAGGGCAGGTTTTGCACATCAACTGTCACTGAAGCCTGGATCCGTACCAAGCATCCCTGCCGCATCAACCACAAACACCGAACAAGTAAGTGTATAACTGTTAAGTCGTTTTGCCGTGTTTTAAAATCGGTGCATTAGCCTTGCAATGGCTACATTAGCTGTGCAGCTAACCGCTTCCTGCAGTTAGCCAGGTACTCTGTGCTGAAGGTACTCCTGCTGAAGTTGGTGATTTACAGTTTGTTCAACTGCTTGCGCTTCTGCTTCGGGGTCGGACTCCGGGTCAAAAGCGAAAGCTTGGACTGTTGCTTGACCTGCCATTGCTACTGTTAACACACAGGTAGCATGCCCGCAGCTTGGTCAAGCCCCTCCCCCTCCTCCCATGGCCTGCCCCCACCCTCTACCCTTCCCCGCCTCCATGCTCCATGCAGGTGTTGGACATGCATTAGCAAAACGACGCATTAGGAAAAGGGCTGAAATGGGGCTTTCTCCCAGGAGTCTGTATCTACGTGCCGAGGGTTCATTTTAAGAAAGGCTGCGGATATAACATCCAGAAACCTCCACGAGCCCGTTTAAAGCATCAACAAACCACCATGCCATGGGTCCTTTAAGCACTCGTTTGACAGGGTCTCCAGACAGAGGATGCATTTTGGGCAATCATGGCCATTTTTCTATATGGCTGTAAAGCCATACTTAATGTATGCTGCCTCATATTTTTGGATTTTAGTTGGCCAGGACTTCGTAGTTTTTTTCGCAGCAGTGTCCTCCACAGCAGGGCTGTTGGTTTGTTCCTTCGGTCTCTTCTCCAAAATCCTGTCCATTTTGCGCTAGCAATACGCTAGCTTGAGGAGCAAAGCAGCTTGATAAATGGCGCAAACCATTGGTGGCTGGTAAAATCAAATCTTCTCCAATTGAGTGAGCTTTTTTAGCTAAAAAACCTCACTCAATCGTCACAGGCAATCGGAGAGATGAGCATGGCAAACAACGTTTCGATATGATGTATTATTAATAATTATATTTTATAATAATGATTAAAAAACTAATTACAATATATTTAATAATTATTATTTTTTTTAAAAATTATTTTTTTTCGCAATTTTTTTGTTATCGTCCCTCCAACTTTGAGGCCCCCCTAGCACCCCCCACTTTGAAAACCACTGTGTTAGGATACTGGGCATGGAACTCATGCTTAAGAAGTGGGTCAAGAATGTCCCTGGACTTGACCCAACTTTGTTCCTCAGGCCCATATCCTTCCCAATCTACCAGGTACTCGACTTGGCCTCCTCTTCATCTTGAGTCAAGGATCTTGTTGACCTGGTAGATGGGCTCTCCCTCTAGATTCAGTGCAGAGTGTTCCTGGACTGGTGTGTTGCTGGCAAGGGGCCCTGGGATAGCAGTTTTTAGGTGTGAAACATGGAATGTATGAGATACTTGGCTGTGAAGGGTGAGTTCAAGACAGTATGATACTTCATTGACACAGCGCAAAACCTTAAATGGCCTGATGTAGCATGGCTGGAGTTCTCTACAGGTGTTGGTTTCTCTCAGATTCTTCGTGGTCACCCATACTCTGTCACCAGGGAGGAAGTTAGGAGTCTCTCCTCTATGCCTAAGTCTGGAAAGTCAGGAAATCTGTGTTTGTTTAACCCCCTCTTGAAAGGACGAGATCCAACTATCTTAATTACAGGCCTATTTCTAAACTGTCTGTTCTGGCTAACGTACTTGAATTCCTTGTCAGTCAACAAGTAAAAGAATACCTGGCAATTAATTCTATTTTATCAATTTCCCAGTCAGGATTTCGCAAAAAAACATAGCACCATTACTGCAACCTTGAAGGTTATTAATGATATTACAGAAGCCTTAGATAATAAACAGTGCTGTCTTTCTCTTTTTATAGACTTTTCTAAGGCTTTTGATACCATGGACCATAACATTTTGACTGAATGTCTTACAGCAGCTGGGTTTTCTGTACATGCAGTTGGATCGTTTGCAAACTATCTTAAAGACAGAACCCAGGCTGTCCGGTTAGAAGGTGTTTCTTCTGAGGTTCAGTTTGTCCACAAGGGGGTGCCACAAGGCTCAGTATTAGGCCCTTTGTTATTTACCTTGTATATAAACAATATTGGAGTGAATATCCCAAATGCAGCCTTTCATTTTTATGCTGACGACACAGTCTTATATTGCTTTGCACCCACAGCCTCAGAAGTGTTTGCATATATGCAGAATGTGTTTAATAGAGTGCAAGAACAACTCTGCCAATTGCAACTTGTTCTAAATGCATGAGGCAATAAACTGGTTGATTTCTGAAAGCATATTCTCCCACCAGTACCTGTTCCTTAACATTTGGTGAGTGCATTGGCTACGCAGATGTCCAGTGGTGGGAGATGCATGCACCCAGGTGATGAGTCTGCTGCGAAGATGCTTGGGTACATAGAGAAGACCAGGTGGGAGATGAATGGGATGAGTTTGAGGCTGTGACTTGCTTATTTCCTTGTCCAGTTCCAAGGTAATGGATTGTACGAAACACTGTGGTGGGATGATGGGATGAGAAATTGAGTCTTGGTGGTATGGACCAAAAGCCCTGGATAAAGTATCTGCTTTGGTATTCTTAGAACCTGGATGGAATGAAATTGTGAAGTCAAATTGGGTGAAGAATAATGCCCACCTGGCCTTACATGGATTTAATCTTTTGGCTTTCCTGAGATATTCTAGGTTCTTGTGATCTGTGAGAATTATGAAGGGGTGAGTAGCTCCCTTTAACCAATGCCGCCACTCCTCAAGGGCTAGTTTAATAACAAGCAGTTCTCTGTTCCCCACATCATAATTCCTTTCTGCTGAAGTTAGTTTCTTTTAAAAGAAA
The DNA here is from genome assembly GCF_027579695.1 of Neoarius graeffei. NCBI lineage: Eukaryota > Metazoa > Chordata > Actinopteri > Siluriformes > Ariidae > Neoarius > Neoarius graeffei. The sequence continues at coordinate 25,298,581 of NC_083588.1, forward strand.
ACTATTGGGTGTAGCTTTTGTTTTTCCCCAAAACACTGGGAAAGGATGGCCCTTACTCCAGTGTCAGATGCATCTACTTCTACAATGAATGGCTTAGAAGGGTCAGGGTGCTGGAGTATGGGGGCCAAAGTGAAGGAAGCTTAAGCCAATTAAAGGCTTCCTCTGCCACTGGGTTCCATTGTAGGTGCTTGAGACCCTTCTTCAGCAATGTGGTTAGATGGGCTGCCAGAGTGCTGAAACCTCGAATGAACCGGCAGTAGAAGTTTGCAAAGCCCAAGAATTGTTGAAGATCCTTTATAGATTTGTGTATCAGCCAGGATGTGAGAGTTGATACTTTAGATGAGTCCATACTTACTCCTTTAGTGCGGATAATATAGCCAAAGAAGGAGATCCTACTTTGATGAAGCTCACACTTTTCAGCCTTTACATAGAGGTTGTTCTCTAGTAGACACTTGAGAACTGCTCTGACATGTTCCTGGTGACTTTGGACATCTGAGGAGTATATCAGGATGTCGTCAATATAAGCTCTGACATATTTGCCCAGCATGTCCCGTAGCACATCATTGATAAAGCATTGGAACACACTGGGCACCGAAGAAAGGCCATAAGGCATGACCAAGTATTTGAAGTGTCCAGCGGTAGTGCTGAAGACTGTTTTCCATTCATCGCCCTTCTTTATCCTGATCAGATTATATGCGCTGCCCAGATCAAGCTTAGAAAAGATCCTCGCAGATCGGAGTTGCTCCAGAGCTGCTGGAACCAGAGGAAGAGGATAAGGGTATTTTACGGTGACCTGGTTTAAACCTCTGTAATTGATGCAGGGCCTTAGTCCACCTCCTAGTTTTTCCACAAAAAAGAAGCCAGCAGATGCAGGAGACTTGGAAGGACTGATATATCCCTGTTTGAGGGCCTTCTGAATATACTCCTCCATGGCAGTGTGTTCCTTCTGGGATAGAGGATAAATATGACCACGTGGAGGTGACATACCTGGCAGTAGGTCAATCGTGCGGTCATATGGCCTGTGTGGTGGTAGCCCACAGGCCTTCCCCCTACTGAAGACTTCTGAAAGGTACCAATAGCAGTCAGGAACATTGTCCATGGAGTCAGGTTGAGGACTTTCCACTGATGTGGAAGATACTTTGACCTGGGGACAAGAGAGACAGCTCTGGAAGCACGTGGGTGACCATTGAAGAATTTCTTTGCTTTGCCATGAAATCAGAGGGTTATGTACCGGTAGCTGTAGCCAGGGATATCCAAGGATAATGTCATGATCAACAGTTGTGGTTACATACAGTGAGATGAGTTCTTTGTGCAATGCTTTTACGTGAATTTGCACTGGTTGGGTGGATGTAGTGACCAGCCTGTCGCCTATGGGTCCTCCATCGATGGTCCTAATACTGATGGTCCTAATACACTCATGTCCTATCTGCTTTTGTTGATTCAGGGTCAGAGGGTAACTTTATCAGAAGTGCCATCATGCAGAACCTGCCTACCACCCCTCTGCACTGTGCAGAGGGGTGGTAGGCAGGTTCTGCATGATGGCACTTCTGATAAAGTTACCCTCTGACCCTGAATCAACAAAAGCAGATAGGACGTAAGTGGAGGACACCACCTTTAGTAAAACTGGTATCTTAAAGGATTTTGAGTTGAACTCTTTTGCTGGATTCATAGATCTCACTGGTTTCTCTGCTGGGGTCTCACGGGCTGGTCGGATCGGACAGTGCCAAATGTTATGTTTGGGGCTCCTGCAGTAGAAGCATAATCCCTCCTTGCATTATCTAGCATGCTCAGCATGGGTTAACCTAGTGAATGAGACCTCCATGGGTGAGCTGTCCTCTGATGGCTGAACAGACCTGGTACTATCGTGGATAGAGGGTCGGTGCTTTAACAGTTGGTTGAGATGAATAGCTAAGTGTATGAGGGAGTCCAGAGTGAGGTTCTCATCTCTACAGGCCAGTTCACTGATGATCTCAGGATGAAAACCTTGGCAAAAGACTGCTTTCAGAGCTGGATCGTTCCATCCACTGGTGGCTGCTAGCATCCTGAAGTCCAGGGCATATTCAGCAACACTTCGAGAACCTTGAGAGCTGGTGAGTAGACTCTCCCCAACCTCTATCCCCTCTGGTTCATGGTCAAACACTGTCTTGAACAGGGAGAGGAACTGTTCATATGACTTAGTTTGCTCACCACCCTTGTTACAAATGGCAGTTGCCCAGCAGAGCACTTTGCCAGTGAGAAAAGATAGAAACTTACCTGATGAGCATAAAATCACTAAGTTTGGCATGGTGGCAAAATACATTGAACATTGCAGTAAAAAAAAAACTTTACATGCGATGGCATCTCCAGTGAACTTCTCCAGAGTGGGGAGTTGCAACGCTGGGCTAGGAGGAGACTCAGGGCGTGCTAGGAGGGCCTGTGACATCAGAGTTGCGAGCTGTGTCATCTGAGTGTTGAGATTGGTGAGTATCTGTTGATTTTCTCCCAGTAAACGCCCCTGCATGTTCAGAGCAGTCTGTTTGTTATCCTCCGTGACATCCATGTTTGGCGAAGTATCCTGTTAGAATGCAGGCACTTACAGAAGTACAGAAGACCAGAGTACAGACTGTCAACAAAGCCAAGCCAAGGGACTGGAATCAGTGTTGGTAAACGAGCGAGGGTCGGACGATTGGCAAACAACGTAATGTATGGAAGACAAAGAGCAAAAACTTAGAAGAAATAGCAAAGGGCCAGAAATATGAGAGGCAGTCAGAAACAATATAAGGCTTGGTACGGTATGACCTGAGCTAGTAGGACAATACTTTGCAATGGTGTGTTTGTTTGGGGAGTTTAAAAAGAGGAACAGGTAATTAAGGAAATGAGAGACAGCTGAGATTCAGTAGGCTGGAGACAGAGGGCACTGTGTGTCTTGGGAGCTGTAGTTCAGAGTGTCCATGTTTGTAGTTTGTTCTCTCTCAGTGGGTTTACTGACAGATAATTGGACAGCTGACAGGGATCAAGGTCAGGTTTTTTAATTAGGGGTTTGATAACTGCTAGTTTAAAGGATTTGGGTACATAGCCAATCCGAAGAGAAGAATTTATTATTTTTAGAAACAATTAAATTACTTCAGGTATTATCTGTTTGAATAGTTGTGTAGGTAAGGGATCTAGTACACAAGGTGAGGATTTTGATGTGGAGATTAATTAAATTAGTTCACTTTCTCTAAGGGGAGTTGTGGCAGTGGGATGCGTGGTCAAGCGTCAGTCTGTGAATGGAGGGCAGAGTCAGGGAAGGTAAGTGGCGGAGTCACTGCACCTGATGGGAATTAACTTGTGTTTGTGTGTCTTCCCCAGTGACCGTGCCCTATAAGAGGAGAGGGAGAGCGGAGGAAGGGAGCTTCTCCCCAACCTGGATACTGGTGTGTGTGCATGTATTTTAAGCTGAAAAGCTAAATAAAGAGTCTTTGAGAACTCAGTTCTGGCCTGCCGTGCTTCTGTGCTCCACCCACCTAGAACACTGTTACAGTGGTGCCGAAACCTGGGAAGGAGCGCAGGAGTGAACAGCCCCATGGAGTCCTCCCCCTTCAAGGACTTGATCCATGCCCTCGCCACGGCCCAACAGAGCCAGCACCAGGCGCTGGTCACCCTCTGGAAAGAACAGGAGCAAAGGTTTGAGGCCCTGGTGTTGGCGCAGCAGGAAGACCGCCAGGCGTTCCAGCACCTACTTGCGTCGGCGGGGTCCACCAGCTCTACCTCCGTGGGCCCTCCCCACCTCACCCTTATGAAGATGGGCCTGCACGATGACCCCGAGGCCTTCCTCGCTCTTTTTGAGCAGGCAGCAGAGGCGTGGGGTTGGCCGGTGGAACAGCGTGCGGCGCGCCTCCTCCCCCTGCTCACGGGCAAGGCGCAGCTGGCCGTGCTACAGCTCCCCGCCGACAGCCGGCTGGTCTACGCAGACCTCCACAGGGCCGTCCTCCAGTGCGTGGGTCGCACTCTGGAGGAGCAGCGCTTCCGCGCGCTGCGCCTGGAGGAGGTCGGCCAGCCGTTCGCGTTTGGCCAGCAACTCCAGGACGCCTGCCGCCAGTGGCTGAGGGCCGACAACCGCAACGCCGAGGAAATCATCGATCTGATGGTGCTGGAGCAGTTCGTCGCTTGACTTCCGGAAGGAACCGCGGAGTGGGTCCAGTGCCATCGCCCGGCATCACTGGATCAGGCCATTGAGCTGGCGGACCATATGGCGGCTGTTCCAACGGCAGGACAGCGTGTCTCCCCCTCTCCCCTCCCTCTCTCTCTCTCCCCTCCTGTTCCTCACCCTCGCCCCATTCCCCCACCGCGGAGGCGTGGGCCGGCTCCACCCCAGCCGGCCTGCCGCACCCGCAGTATCCTACCATTTCCTACTTCCATGTCTGTGTCTTCCCCCCCTCAGGTGAGTGATATCCGGAACACCTGTGCAGAGAGAGAACCTGGGCCGGTGTGCTGGTGCTGCAGGGAGCCGGGGCACCTCCAGCATCAGTGCTCGGCAATGGAGGTGGGCGCGGTGGTCTGGATCCCCGACGTGCCAGGAACCACCCTCGATCGGGTCGGAGCGTATCGCATACCGGTGAGTATCCAAGGGGATACGTATCAGGCTTTGGTGGACTCCGGCTGTAATCAGACCTCAATCCACCAAAGCCTGGTGCAAGATGAGGCATTGGGCAGAGCACAGTTGGTGAAGGTGTTGTGTCTGCATGGGGATGTTCACAACTACCCTTTAGTGTCGGTCCACATTCTGTTTCGAGGGGAGAAATTTAGAGTACAGGCGGCAGTTAATCCTCGCCTTACCCACTCGATAATTTTGGGGACTGATTGGCCGGGATTTCGGGATTTAATGATGCACTTAGTGAAGAGTGGGTCCTGCTGTAGTTCAGCGGGGGGAGGTCCCAGTGTGGCATTGGCGGGAGCAGCTGTCACAGAGCTGTCTACGTCATCACTGCGTCAGAGTGAGGAGCAGCAGGCTCCTCCTCCCTCTCTCGGGGAATCCCTCGCGGATTTTCCGTTAGAGCAATTGCGAGACGAGTCTCTGCGGCATGCGTTTGACCAAGTGAGAGTAATCGATGGTCAAATGCTCCAGCCAAACGCCACCCCATCCTTCCCCTATTTTTCCATTATTAAGGATAGGTTATACCGAGTGACGCAGGACACTCAGACTAAGGAACAAGTAACCCAACTTTTGATCCCAAAGAGCCGCTGGGAATTGGTATTCCAGGCGGCTCACTTTAATCCCATGGCTGGACACTTAGGCCAGGATAAGACACTAGCCAGAATAATGGCCCGGTTCTATTGGCCAGGGATTCACAGCAATGTCCATAGGTGGTGTACGGCATGCTGCGAATGCCAGTTAGTAAATCCAGTGGCCATCCCAAAAGCGCCTTTGCACCCTCTGCCATTAATTGAGACCCCGTTCGAAAGAATTGGGATGGATCTCGTCCGGCCATTAGATCGGTCAACACGAGGGTATCGCTTTATTTTAGTTCTGGTGGACTATGCAATGCGATATCCGGAAGCAGTGCCGCTCCGCAATATCTCCGCACGTAGTATTGCGGATGCGCTCTTCCGCGTCATCTCCCAAGTCGGAATCTGCAAAGAGATTCTGAATGATCAAGGCACTACATTTATGGCAAGCACACTGCGCGAACTGTATGGGTTATTGGGAATCAAGCCGATCCGCACCAGCGTTTATCACCCACAAACAGATGGCTTAGTCGAACGGTTTAATCGCACCCTCAAAAACATAATTAAAAAATTTGTAAGCGAGGACGCAAGTAACTGGGATAAATGGCTCGAGCCCCTGCTTTTCTCAGTGCAAGAGGTCCCACAAGCCTCCATGGGGTTCTCCCCATTCGAATTATTATATGGGCGTAAGCCGCGTGGCATCCTAGATGTGCTGCAGAAAAATTGGGAGGAGGGACTTTCCCCGAGCAAAAATGAAATTCAATACGTTATTGACCTACGTGCAAAACTCCACACACTCCCACACCTAACCCAGGAGAATTTGCGGTAGGCTCAAGAACATCAAGTCTGCCTGTACAACAGGGGCACGTGCCTGAGGGAATTCACACCGGGAGACAAAGTACTCATGTTATTGCCCACGTCAAGCTCTAAATTAATCGCCAGGTGGCAAGGACCCTTTGAGGTCACACGGCGAGTCGGGGACGTCGACTATGAGGTGAGGCGAATGGACAGGGGCAGGGTATTACAGGTATACCACCTCAATCTGTTAAAATGTTGGAGCAAGGAGGTCCCCGTGGCACTGGTGTCGGTGGTTCCAGAGAAGGCGGAGCTGGGGCCAGAGGCTCAAAAGGGAAAACCGGCATCACCCACCGCTCCGGTCCCCTGTGGAGCCCACCTCTCCCCGACCCAGCTCACGGAGGTCGCCTGGTTGCAAACAGAATTTTCTGATGTGTTCTCGCCCCTGCCTGGCTGCACCCACCTCATAGAACACCACATTGAGACGCCCCCGGGGGTGGTAGTGCGCAGCCGCCCTTACAGACTGCCCGAATACAAGAAAAAGGTGGTTCAGGAAGAACTCGAGGCCATGCTCGAAATGGGCTTCGTCGAGGAGTCCCACAGTGACTGGAGCAGTCCGGTGGTCTTGGTTCCCAAGGCTGATGGGTCGGTCCGGTTCTGTTTGGACTATAGAAAAGTCACTACGGTGTCTAAATTTGACGCGTACCCAATGCCTCGTATTGACGAGTTGCTCAATCGACTAGGCACGGCTCGTTTTTATTCGACACTGGATTTGACAAAGAGATATTGGCAGATCCCCTTGACTCCACTATCGCGTGAGAAAACGGCCTTTTCAACACCCTTTGGCTTACACCAGTTCATCACACTTCCGTTTGGGTTGTTTGGGGCGCCCGCTACGTTCCAGCGGCTTATGGATAGGGTCCTCTGCCCCCATGCCACCTATGTGGCCGCATACCTAGATGACATTATTGTTTATAGTAATGACTGGCCGCGGCACCTAAAACACCTGAGGGCCATCTTGGGGTCGCTGAGGCGAGCGGGGCTCACAGCCAACCCAAAGACGTGTGCAATTTGGTGGGTGGAAGTACGGTATCTGGGCTTCCACTTGGGCAATGCGCAGGTGCGTCCCCAAATCAATAAGACAGCAGCGATTGCGGCCTGTCTGAGGGCCAAGACCAAAAAGGGGGTGAGGCAGTTCCTGGGGTTGGCTGGCTACTATCGTAGGTTTATACCTAATTATTTGGACGTCATCATCCCGCTGACTGATCTCACTAAAAAGGGGGCACCAGATCCGGTCCAGTGGACGGAGCAATGCCAGCGGGCTTTTTCTAAGGTAAAGGCTGCACTGTGTGGGGGGCCACTGTGACACTCCCCTGACTTTTCTCTCCCCTTTGTTTTACAGATGGACGTATCGGACAGAGGGCTGGGGGCGGTTCTGTCCCAGGAGGTGAAGGGGGAGGACCGTCCAGTGCTGTACATCAGCCGCAAGCTGTCAGTGCACGAGGGCAGGTACAGCACCATAGAGAAGGAATGCCTCGCCATCAAGTGGGCGGTCCTCGCCCTCCACTACTATCTGCTGGGGTGCCCTTTCACCCTCTGGTCGGACCATGTGCCCCTGCAGTGGATCCACCGCATGAAGGATGCCAACGCGTGGATCACCCATTGGTATCTGGCTCTTCAGCCATTTAAGTTCGAGGTGGTCCACAGGCCGGGAGCGCAGATGGTTGTGGCAGACTTCCTCTCCCGTCAAGGGGGGGGGGGGAGTCGGCTGCAGGCCAGATGGCTGCCCAGCCTGAGTCGGGCGGTGGGGGTATGTGGCAGAGGGGGCGTGGTTAAGCATCGGTCTGTGAATCGAGGGCAGAGTAAGGGAAGGTAAGTGGCGGAGTCACTGCACCTGATGGGAATTAACCTGTTTGTGTGTCTTCCCCAGTGACCACGCCCTATTAGAGGAGAGGGAGAGCAGAGGAAGGGACCTTCTCCCCAACCTGGAAACTGGTGTGTGTGTGTGTGTGTGTGTGTGTGTGTGTGTGTGTGTAGTTTAAGCTGAAAAGCTAAATAAAGAGTCTTTGAGAACTCAGTTCTGGCCTGCCGTGCTTCTGTGCTCCACCCACCTAGAACACTGTTACAGGAGTAAAACATTCTAATTGCTGATCTGAGACAGTTATATTGTTAACTACAGAGTCACTTAAATTGTCACTTAAGTTGTCTGAACTTAAATTAGTAGTTTGAATTTTTTGTCGGATATTTTCAATTTTGTCACTGAAAAAATTCATGAAGTCATTGCTACTACATACTGCAGGTGTGCATGTGTCTTTTTCCTGGTTAATTTTGCAACAGTATTAAATAGGAATCTAGGATTATTTTTGTTATCTTCTATAAGGGTGGAGAGATACGTTGATCAAGCAGCACTAAGAGCTTTTCTTTCCTTCAGGAAGCTCTCCTTCCAAGCTAATTTGAATGCTACCAATTTTGTTGGACACCATTTACGTTCCAATTTTCAAGTGTTTTTTTTAAAGTGCGAGTGTCATCGTTATACCAGGGTGCTAATTTTTTCTCTTCAATAATTTTCCTTTTAATAGGAGCCACATTATCTAAAATATAGCAGAATGTTGACTCTAAGCATTCAGTTGCTTGATCAAGTTCTGCAGGGGCTGATAGTGACCCAATCAAAGTTGATAACTCTGGGAGATTATTTATAAAACTCTGTGCAGTAGTTGACATGAATGTATGTTTAATACAGTAGAGTGGTGAGGTGCATATATTATTACTCAGACATATTTTGAATGAGATGAGATAATGATCTGAGATAACCTCAGACTGTAGAAGTGTGACTGTATTTTCTATATTTAACCCGAATGTTAGGATTAGATTGAGAGTATGATGACCATTATGGGTAGGTCCTATGACATTCTGATTAACCCCTACTGAATCTAAAATGGACACGAACACTGTTTTCAAAGGATCTTCTGTGCTATCAAAGTGAATATTAAAATCTCAGACAACTAAAGCTTTGTCTTAGGAAATAACCAGGTCTGAGTTAAAATCCGCAAATTCAGAAAGAAACTCAGAATATGACCCAGACCCAGGGGGCCTGTAAATAATAAGTAACGGAATTAACTGGGTAGACTTATTTTTTGAGGCTACATACATTATAGTAATATGAAGAACTTCAAATGTATTAAATTTAGAACCAGGCTTTTGTGTTACACCTAGATAATCATTATAAATAATCATGATGCTTAATCCATGTTTCTGTTAAACATAGTATATGAAAATCCTGATCAGTAATAAGTTCATTAACAATAAGCACTTTAAATGTAAGAGTCAAGTCAAGTTTATTTCTATAGCGCATTTACCAATATACATTGTCGTAAAGCAGCTTTACAGAATTTGAATTACTTTAAACATGAGCTAATTTTATCCCTAATCTATCCCCAATGAGCAAGCCTGTGGTAACGGTGGCAAGGAAAAACTCCCTCAGAAGACATGAGGAAGAAACATTGAGAGGAACCAGACTCAAAAGGGAACCCATCCTCATTTGGACAACAACAGACAACATAATTATAACATTAACAGTTTTAACATGAAGTCAGTTTTGTTGATGTTATAACTCTTCATTGATGGAAACTTGAATGCAAAACTGTTCATGACAACTGCAGTCCTCAGCCATAAAAGCATTACTGTAAGTGTCCAGAGCATCTTCCAAGTGTGACTTTCAACTGTCCACATGGGGCCGTCCTCCACAGGAGCAATGTGATGAGACTCCGACCAGACATAGGGCATCAGAATGGATCAGGCAGGTCCAAGGAGCAGAAGAGGTCAGCATCTCGATCTAAGGATTGACAGGTAACTCAGAGGGACAGATGGGGGGAAGAGGGAGAAAACACAGGTTGTTAGGTATGCCCAATATCACCTGAATAAGTAGAAACAGTATACATTTTGCCCTGAGTGCAAGCAGGGACTCTGGCAAAACTAACTATGATAGCATAACTAAAAGGGGAGAGCTAGAAGGTAACACAGGCATGAGGGAGCCCTGGGACATAAAGCAGCCAGCCACTACACCATCAACAAACTCGAGTGAGCAAGTGAGTGGGGGACTGACAGCATCCATACATCCCAGTTTACCAAAACACCCTATGTCTGAGGACCCTTCAGATCTACTCCTTTACCTCATAAACATGATTAACAAAAGGCTTAACTAAATAGATGTGTTTTCAGCTGAGACATAAATGCTGAGACTGAGTCTGATTTCTAAACACTACTTGGGAGGCTGTTCCATAACTGTGGAGCTTTGTAAGAAAAGGCTCTGCCCCCTGATGTAGCCTTCACTATACAAGGTAACAGCAGATAGCCTGCACCTTTTGATCTAAGTAGGCATGGTGGGTCATAAAGGACCAGAAGTTCACTCAGGTACTGTGATGCGAGACCATTCAGTGCTTTAAAGGTCAATAATATTATTTTATAATCAATACAAAATTTGATTGGGAACCAATACAGTGTGGATAAGACAGTAGATGTAAGAGATCTAATATTTAATAGCCCCACCTTTAGATCAAAGGTGTTGTCAGTGGCTGTACAGTCAGTGTGATCTAATTTTATATTGATTAGGTTACTGGAAAAAACTCTGAGTATATCTACTTTTTTGTTTATCTCGGGGAACAGACATAGTCTCAATGTAGTGGGCCCTGAGTGACGACTCTGTGCAGCTAGCAGACAGTTGATTTAGGCTGTTCATCTGCTCCCCGGCCTTGGCTCTGGATTGTAGAAGTTAGCTAGGCCTGTTCTGAGACTATGAGCTATGCTGCAAGAAATGGGAGCAGCACCTTCTCAAGTGGGATAGATACTATCCCACCCTAACAGGCCAGCAGTGCCCTCAAAAATTAGCCCAATTATCTATAAAGCCCACACTGTTTTCAGAGCATCACCTGGACAACCAGCAGTTCAGCGACCATAACCTGCTGTAAGCTATATCGCCACACCACATTGGGATGGGGCCAGAGCATACTACAGCATCAGACATCGCCTTTGCTAATTTAAATGTCTACAAAATTACTCTTAGTAACCTTAGACTGACGAAGGCATATATCATTAGCTCCTACATGGATAACTATCTTTGAGAACCTGTGCTTGCCTAGGACCCTAAGATTGCCTGCTATGTCTGATGCCCTGGCTCCCAGTATACACCTGACTAAAGCTGCTGGCACCCCTAAAGGCCTAACTAATTTCACATGCCATACAATAGAGTCCCCTATAACTAGAGCTCGTTCAGGTTTCTCAGCGGATGCATCACTGAGGAGAGTGAACCTGTTTGACACGTGAAGCAGAAAGGAGTGGTGCTCCTGTGGGCGAGCCTCAGTGGTAGCATTGGTTCTATGCTTATGCCGCCGAGTTGTCACCTATTCGCCCCACTGTAGGTACTTTAATACTGGAGTTGGGGGATTGCTAACTCCACCTATGGCATCCAGACTTTCCCCTGCAGAAACTACACTGTTCTCATTCTCACTAACCTTCTCTAAAGTCTGGATACGCACTTCTAAAGCTGCAATCTTCTCCATCAGAGAGCTAAGTAATCTGCACTTATCACAAATAAAGCTATCACTAGTGACAGAGGAAGAATGACTAAACATCCTGCACTCAGCACACTGAACAAGCTGAAGGTGTGCCATGATGAAAGGATTCATGTACTCTTCATCGAGGATCTGTTTATATGAAAGCAGATCCGATGTGGATGGCCTCTGCTTGTGATCTTTACACGGGAGGAGGGAAAAAAAAGAGAAAACTTCTGGTCTTGGCATTCTTCTGAAAAATTTTAAATGTGGAAAAAGGAAAGTGAAAGTACAATCAAAAATGAAAAGGATACTGGAAAATTATTTGTAGAGAAAATAAAAAAGATTATGGTTAATGAACTTATTACTAATCAGGAGTTTAATGTACAGTGGTGCTTAAAAGTTTGTGAACCCTTTAGAATTTTCTATATTTCTGAATAAATATGACCTAAAACATCATCAGATCTTCACACAAGTCCTAAAAGTAGATAATGATAACCCAGTTAAACAAACGAGATAAACAAATTATACTTGGTCATTTATTTATTGAGGAAAATGATCCAATATTACATATCTGTCAATGGCAAAAGTATGTGAACCTCTAGGATTAGCAGTTAATTTGAAGGTGAAATTAGAGTCAGGTGTTTTCAATCAATGGGATGACAATCAGGTGTGAGTGGGCACCCTGTTTTATTTAAATAACAGGGATCTATCAAAGTCTGATCTTCACAACACATGTTTGTGGAAGTCTATCATGGCATGAACAAAGGAGATTCCTGATGACCTCAGAAAAAGCATTGTTGATGCTCATCAGGCTGGAAGAGTTTACAAAACCATCTCTAAAGAGTTTAGACTCCACCAATCCACAGTCAGACAGATTGTGTACAAATGGAGGAAATTCAAGACCATTGTTACCCTCCCCAGGAGTGGATGACCAACAAAGATCACTCCAAGAGCAAGGTGTGTAATAGCCAGCGAGGTCACAAAGGACCCCAGGGTAACTTCTAAAGGCCTCTGCATGCTCTTGCGACAAGGCTTTCGCAGATAGCTTTTTGCAGACAGTTGTAATTTATTGTTGAGTGGGGAGTAATAAGCGTGCATGATGTTATTCACTGCCACAACGCAAGGGGGCGCGAAGTCGCGAAATCGCTAGGAGTAGTTGGTGGGTGTGGTTAGTGGAGTGTTTATCCTCTGGTTACTTATAATGACTCGAACTGGAGTCGTATAGCTGTACGTACTTCCTCACTTCCTCGATCAACCGCTCTTCGTGCTGCTCCATCTTCGCTCGTGTTTTTAAAAATGGCGGTCGTGAAAACAAACCAAACCGGGAAAGTAGGGAAGCGGAAGTGCGTGTACAATGGATGTAGAGTGGACCAATCAGAGCCCTCATGTCTGCGACGCTGTCTGCAAGGCTGTCTGCAGTGGTCACAATTTTTGGGAGGTGCGCGCAGAGCATCTGCGAAGGGGGGGGCTTTGCAGACGCCATCTGCGATGCCATCTGCGAGGACTGGGTTGTCAGCATAAATTGGCCTTAAGCAATTGAAGGACTCTCTCACATTGGCTAAGGTGAATGTTCATGAGTCCACCATCAGGAGAACACTGAACAACAATAGTATGCATGGCAGGGTTGCAAGGAGAAAGCCATTGCTCTCCAAAAAGAACATTGCTGCTCATCTGCAGTTTGCTAAAGATCACATGGACAAGTGAAAAATGTTTTGTGGACAGATGAGAACAAAATAGAAGTTTTTGGTTTAAATGAGAAGCGTTATGTTTGGAGAAAGGAGAACATTACATTCCAGCATAATAACCTTATCCCATCTGTGAAACATGGTGGTGGTAGTATCATGGTGTAGCGTGTATCGAGTGTGGGTGGAGCACAGAGGACGGCAGGACAGCGTTTGGAGGCAGACAAGGTGATTTATTTTCATAACTTTTCAGTCTAATAATCTTATTTATTCATTCACTCACACACACACACACACACACACACACACACACACACACTCGTCTGGTCCCGGGTTGCGCTCCCTCTCCTCTCTCTCTGCCTCCTTAAATAGGGAGCGGTTACTGGGAAAAAACACACACAAACAGGTTAATTATCCTCAGGTGTCGCGATTCTGCCACTCACCTTCCCCGGCTCCACCCTCCTGTCACAGACCGGCGCTTGACCACGCCCCCGCTGCCACATACCCCCACCGCCCGACTCAGGCCGGGTGCTCGTCCGGCCCACAGCCGACTCCCCCCCCCTTGACGGGAGAGGAAGTCCGCCACGACCATCTGCGCCCCCGGCCTGTGGACCACCTTGAAGTTGAAGGGTTGGAGTGCCAGATACCAACGGGTGATCCGCGCGTTGGCATCCTTCATGCGGTGGAGCCACTGGAGGGGCGCGTGGTCCGAACAGAGAGTGAAAGAGCGCCCCAGCAGGTAGTAACGGAGGGCGAGGACTGCCCACTTAATCGCCAGGCACTCTTTTTCAATTGTGCTGTAGCGCCCCTCACGCACTGACAGCTTCCGGCTGATGTACAGGACCGGGCGGTCCTCCCCCTCCACCTGCTGGGACAAAACGGCCCCCAGCCCTCTGTCCGACGCGTCGGTCTGCAACACAAAAGGGAGAGAGAAGTCAGGGGAGTGTAAAAGTGGCCCCCCACACAGTGCAGCCTTTACCTCAGAGAAAGCCCGCTGGCACTGCTCCGTCCACTGGACCGGATCTGGCGCCCCCTTTTTAGTGAGGTCAGTCAGCGGGCTGGTGACGTCCGAATAATTAGGTATAAACCTACGATAGTAGCCAGCCCCAGGAACTGCCTCACCCCCTTTTTGGTCTTGGGCCTCGGGCAGGCCGCAATCGCTGCTGTCTTATTAATTTGGGGACGCACCTGCCCGTTGCCCAAGTGGAAGCCCAGATACCGTACTTCCACCCGCCCAATCGCACACTTCTTCGGGTTGGCAGTGAGTCCCGCCCGCCTCAGTGACCTAAGGACGGCCCTCAGGTGTTGTAGGTGCCGCTGCCAATCATTACTATAAATGATGATATCATCTAGGTACGCGGCCGCATAGGTGGCGTGGGGCCGGAGGACCCTGTCCATCAGCCGCTGAAACGTAGCGGGCGCCCCAAACAGCCCAAAAGGAAGTGTGACGAACTGGTGTAAGCCGAACGGTGTGGAAAAGGCCGTTTTTTCCCGGGATAATGGAGTCAAGGGGATCTGCCAATATCCCTTCGTCAAATCCAGTGTCGAGTAAAAGCGAGCCGTGCCTAGTCGATCGAGCAGCTCATCAATACGAGGCATTGGGTACGCGTCAAATTTAGACACCGCGTTGACTTTCCTATAGTCCACACAGAACCGGACCGAGCCGTCGGCCTTGGGAACCAAGACCACCGGGCTGCTCCAGTCACTGTGCGACTCCTCGACGATGCCCATTTCGAGCATGGCCTGAAGTTCTTCCCGAACCACCTTTTTTTTGTGTTCGGGTAATCTATAAGGACGGCTCTGCACTACCACCCCCGGGGGCGTCTCTATGTGGTGTTCTATGAGGTTAGTGCGACTGAGCAGGGGCGAGAACACATCCGAAAACTCGGCCTGCAACTGGGCGACCTCCGTGAGTTGGGTCGGGGAGAGGTGGTCTCCACAGGGGACCGGAGAGGTACGTGATGCCAATGACCCTTTTTGGACCTCCGGCCCCAGCTCCGCCTTCTCCGGAATTACCGACACCAACGCCACGGGGACCTCCTCGTTCCAGCGTTTCAGTAGATTGAGGTGGTAGATCTGTAGCGCCCCCTCCCTGTCCGTTCGCCTAACCTCATAGTCGACGTCCCCGACTCGCCGTGTGACCTCAAAGGGTCCTTGCCACTTGGCGATTAATTTGGAGGTCGACGTGGGCAACAGGACGAGTACCTTATCTCCCGGAGTGAACTCTCTAAGGCGCGTGCCCTTGTTGTACAGGCGGGCTTGCCGTTCCTGGGCCTGCCGCAAATTCTCCTGAGTTAGGTGTGTGAGCGTGTGGAGTTTTGCGCGCAGATCCATAACATACTGAATTTCGTTTTTGCTCGGTGAAGGTCCCTCCTCCCAATTTTCCCGCAGTACATCTAAGATGCCGCGCGGCTTACGCCCATATAATAATTCAAACGGGGAGAACCCCGTGGAGGCTTGGGGGACCTCTCGCACTGCAAACAACAAGGGTTCGAGCCACTTATCCCAGTTACGTGCGTCCTCACTTACGAATTTTTTGATAATATTTTTGAGGGTGTGGTTGAACCGTTCAACTAAACCGTCTGTCTGTGGGTGATAAACGCTGGTGCGGATCGGCTTAATACCCAGTAGCCCATACAGTTCGCTCAGTGGTCGTGACATAAACGAGGTGCCTTGGTCAGTCAGAATCTCTTTCGGGATTCCAACCTGGGAGATGACGTGGAAGAGGGCCTCCGCAATACTGCGTGCTGAGATATTGCGGAGAGGCACCGCTTCCGGGTATCGCGTTGCATAGTCCACCAGAACCAATATAAAGCGGTACCCTCGTGTTGACCGATCTAATGGCCCGACAAGATCCATCCCAATTCTTTCGAACGGGGTCTCGATTAATGGTAGGGGGCGCAAGGGCGCTTTTGGAATGGCTGCTGGATTTACTAACTGGCATTCACGGCACGCCGTACACCACTTACGGACGTCGCCGCGAATCCCCGGCCAATAGAATCGGGCCATTATCCGGGCAAGTGTCTTATCCTGCCCGAGGTGTCCAGCCATGGGATTAAAGTGAGCCGCCTGAAATACCAATTCCCGGCGGCTCTTTGGAATTAGCAATTGGGTGACTCGCTCTTTCGTCTGAGTGTCCTGCGTCACTCGGTATAACCTATCCTTCAAAATGGAAAAATAGGGGAAGGAGGGGGTGGCGCCCAGCTGGAGCGGCTGGAGCGTCTGACCATTGATTACTCTCACTTGGTCAAACGCATGTCGCAGAGTCTCGTCTCGCGATTGTTCCAGTGGGAAATCCGTGAGGGATTCCCCAATAGAAAGAGGAGGGGCCGGTGGCTCCTCACTCTGTCGCGGAGATGACGTAGACGGCTCTGCGACCGCAGCTCCAGCCAAAGCGACACCGGGACCCTCCCCTGTTAACCGGCAGGACCCACTCTTTATTAGGCATGCCATTAAACCCCGAAATCCCGGCCAATCAGTCCCCAAGATCAAAGCGTGGGTAAGGCGAGGATTAACCGCCGCCTTCACTATAGATTTCTCCCCTCTGAAATGTATGTGGACCGACACCAATGGGTAGCTGTGAATATCCCCGTGCACACACAACACCTTCACCCCTTGTGCTCCCCCCAATGCCTCGTCTTGCACCAGGCTTTGGCGGATCGAGGTCTGATTGCAACCTGAATCCACCAACGCCTGATATGTAGCCCCTTGTACACTTACCGGTATGCGATACGCTCCGGCCCGATCGAGGGCAGCCTCTGGCGCGTCGGGGATCCGCACCACCGCCCCCACCTCCATCGCTGCACACTGTTGCTGCAGGTGGCCCGGATCCCCGCAGCGCCAGCAAACCGGCCCGGGCCTTCCCTCTGCAGCTGTGTTCTGGGGCTCACTCACCTGAGGGGGGGGAGAGACAGACACAGAAGGGAGAAACGGGAGGGCACCACGGGTGCGGCGGGCCGGCTGGGGTGGAGCCGGCCCCCGCCTCCGCGGTGGGGGAATGGGGCGAGGACGGGACACGGGAGGAGGGGGGGGAGAAAGACTCACCTTCCCCGGCTCCACCCTCCTATCACAGACCGGCGCTTGACCACGCCCCCGCTGCCACACATGGTTTGGGCCTGTTTTGCTGCATCTGGGCCAGGATGGCTTGCCATCATTGATGGAACAATGAATTGTGAATTATACCAGCAAATTCTAAAGGAAAATGCCAGGACATCTGCCCATGAACTGAATCTCAAGAGAAAGTGGGTCATGCAGCAAGACAATGACCCTAAGCACACAAGTCATTCTACCAAAGAATGGTTAAAGAAGAATAAAGTTAATGTCTTGGAATGGCCATGTCAAAGTCCTGACCTTAATCCAATCAAAATGTTGTGGAAGGACCTGAAGCGAGCAGTTCATGTGAGAAAACCCACCAACATCCCAGAGTTGAAGCTGTTCTGTATGGAGGAATGGGCTAAAATTCCTCCAAGCCAGTGTGCAGGACTGATCAACAGTTACTGGAAACGTTTAGTTGCAGTTATTGCTGCACAAGGGGGTCACACCAGAGACTGAAAGCAAAGGTTCACATATTTTTGCCACTCACAGATATGTAATTGTTGGTAACTCGCCAGCGCCCCCTATAACGATCCCACAATTCCTTGCGCGCTCCACCCGGATGTGATGTAAAGTGGAACTGCTTTAACTGTATCGAGAGCGCCTCGATTCGTCCTCTCGTGTTCTGACTACTGGAGTGGTCGGACGGACTGTAGGCACGCTCGCCTACAGTGTTGAGACTAACCGCTATTGTCTGAGAACAGCCTGTTCAAATTAGTTTCGGCCGAACTTTTGAACGACCCGCTAAGTTTCAGCGATATAGTGGTTTTGATTCTAAACCTTTGCAAAGTTTAACTACAGTTAAGTAGTTTTCCACGCTAAGAGGCATTCGCGGACAGCTTCGCTCCTCTCAGCTTTTTCTTGTCGACGCATCACCGGAGGTTTCTCCTGAAGCACCGTGGGCCAGCTAGGCCTCCATCTCCCTGCTTCGTTAGCCGCGGTTGGACGCAACGCGCCGCTAACCTCCTCTCATCGGACCGCGACCCTCAGCGCGGACATCGGAGAACGAACTTCCATCGCATTGAGTAGGCACTTGGGCAAATTTTTAATTTGTAGCTTATTCAGATGGTTGTTAGGGTCATGTTTAAGCTTTGAGCTATTTAGCATACCCGCTCAGACACGGAAGGTGTTTGTTTGTTTTTATTGTTTGTTTTGGATCTGTTTCTGTTTTTTTTTCTTTGAACTTGTTAGACAGGGTATCTTGCATGATATCTTTCCTTAACTCCATTGCTAGCTTCCCTATCTGATTAGCAGCGCAGCGACAAGTTTGTTATTTTAAGCTCCGAGGCTAGACCGCTACAAGGCCTAGTTCTCTCCATCCAACACACATACACACTCTCTCACTCTCTCTCTCTCTCTCGCGTTGAGTTCTTTGCCTAGATAGTCTGTTGGAAATTGTTGTTAAGTGCAGTGTTTGGATCCAGCTGTAGCGTGGTCAGATTCTCCTTAGCAACTTATTGCTAGCTACCTCAGGGTGATACGCTAGCTCGTAGGCTTGTGTTCTCGACTAGGCCTGCCGGCGCCATATTTCCCGACGCCATTTTGTTACCTCCCTCATTGAGTTACCTGTGATACGACACCTAGGCACTGACCGCCATTTTGTTTAAGCATTGCCAAAGTGGCTAGTCATTAGCATCTGCCCACAGATACCTACACAAAGCACACATTAGCCACAGAGCTAATCCTTTGTTCTATTTAGCTAACATTCCTTTGTTTTAGCTAACACTCCTTTGTTTTAGCTAACGACAAGCTAGGTCACACACACACACACACACACACACACACACACACCTCCACACACACGCACACACAAGGGATTCTCTTCTTCTATCTCTTTCTCTCTCTCTTTCCCTCAACTTTATAGTCCAGGTGTAATTGTTCCATTGTTTTGTCTTGTTATTACCTTTGCCGACATTGAATGTATTTTGAGATTATTATTATTAGTGAGTAGTAGACAAATAAAAGCTAATAAAATTGAATTGCATTTTACTTGTTCCTGTTGTTTATTCACAAGGTCAACTATTTAGAACTTCCTTTTTCCTTCAGAATTTAGCTTTTGTATACAACTGGGTTTCCCATCTAATACAGAGCTACCATTAATCTTGAATGTAACCATTCACGGTGAGTATTAAGATTAATAATTTAAGATTTTATGAGACTGATCTTTATTTATAAATTGATTAATTTAATTATCAATTATTACATAATTTATAATTTAATTAATCCCAATTCAACCTACATTAAAGTGGTGCCCCGTGTGAGGCTTAGTTTAATGACCTTGTGAATCTCTCAACAATAACTTGTAAACTGCTGTATACCCAAAATCAACTGCCAAGGTATAACACAGATGACTTTAATGGTGAATCATTAACAGTGTGTTAATCACAGAACTGAAATTCAGCTGCCAACCACAGTTAGCTGATAAACTGGTTTAATTGATTAGTACATTAGAGTAATATCTAATCCAAGTACTTAATATTATTAATAATAATAATCATTATTGTTAACTAATATTATTAATTGAGCTGATTAATACAAGTGAAACATTAGTGAAAACAAAGTAGCTAAGAAACCACATCAATTATTTAGCAACTTGGATTAAATTAAATTCTAACCTAATCAACACCTAGTATTAATTTCCTTTAAGTTAATTAATACATTTCGAACAAAATGTCGCGTTCCCCATCAAGGGAGTCAGAAGGGCCCCTCCTCTCTCTCTTCGACGTTGTAGGCGATTTAGGCCAAGTCCCGGAAGAGAGGAGAAATTACTTCTGTGATCTGGACCAAAAGGCTCGCTTTGATGAAATACACATAGCCGTTAGGGAACTTAAGGAGTGTACTATGACTCTCCCAGAAGGGCTACCCAAATTGTTCATGATCTACTATAAGGAAATGGAACATGTGTGTATGACCCTCGAACAAGAGAAAAGAACACTAAAACGACAACTGGCCGAAGCTCAAAGGAGAGCAGAAAGCGCGGAGAGTAGCCTCGTGGGCCTGAGAGCCACACAAGATGAACTAAAGCGCGAAATAGAATACCTCAGAGAAGAAGTGACGCAAGCACGTCGCTCAGATGAGGGATCGGCCAAACCCTCCCAAGAACAGAGTTCCGCTCTGGAGGAGGAAGAACCTGAGCTTAGAACGGTAGATCAGACACCGCACTCAAGCTCAACTCGCGTGAAAGTCGCGCGATCGCCACCTCGTGGCGCTGGGAGTTTTTACTTTACTCCCCACTACACCCCCTCGCGCTTCAATATTGCTGCAGCCTCTAGCCCGCAGAAAACGCCGCGCTACGTACCCTCAGACTCCTCTGACGGAGAGGCCGCCTACAAGCCGAAACGCAGACATAGGCGATATGAGAGCAGCTCAAATAGCGAAGACAGCGAGGACCCCTACGGGTCAAAATCAAAACGCCTCGTCGCAGAACGCAAAACTAGGATCCGCCAAATCGACGTCCTTGCGAAAGACATAGAGCGTTTTGAGCCGGAAAATCATAGACACCGAAGCGTTAATGATTATTTCCGGGAAATCGAGCGTAGCCTCCTGGACCTGCCAGAGGCTACGTCGCATGAAAAGGCCAGACTAGTCTGGAAAACTTTAGGTAGTGGCGTACGAGCATTCGTTGAGACCCTACCGCAGTCAGTCCTCGACGACTACAAGAAAATACGTAAGTACTTGAAAGAGGAATACTCGTTGTACGAGGATGAGACTGCTGCGACGATGGGTGCTATTCTGATCAGACAGAAACGAAGCGAACACCCTCGCGAGTACTACCGTCGGCTCCGTGGAGCGTACTTTCAGGGCAGAAGCGAGCCCGGGCTAGAGGAAGATCGCAACTTCAAGTCCCTCTTCCTCCATAACCTTCACCCGTGCATCCGTAACCAAGTAACACTCGCGTGTCGCCAGCGCCCCCATACTATGAGAGAAATGCGTCGCACCGCACAACTAACATGGGAGACGTTCGTCCGACCCACAGACCGCCACGAGGACGATCCCAGAGTCCT
Source organism: Neoarius graeffei (assembly GCF_027579695.1). NCBI lineage: Eukaryota > Metazoa > Chordata > Actinopteri > Siluriformes > Ariidae > Neoarius > Neoarius graeffei. The sequence goes on from NC_083588.1 coordinate 25,319,890, forward strand.
CAGCCTATATGAGCAGGAAGGTCAGTCCTTAGGCCTAGAAGGGGGTCAAGCCCCAAACCGCGGGCCCCCTTGGGCGAACCCAAACCCCGGCCACCAGACGTCGAGTCAACCCAAAGGTAACTGGAAAGTTCGACAAGCTGGAGCCAAGGGGGAACAGGGCCCCAACGCCAAAGGGCAAGGTAACCGCAAACCTGGCAGTCACGGCCCTAAATCTCAGAATAGCGGACAGTCAAGGCCCCATCGCAACTCCTCTCGAAGGGAGCGGAGCCCTAAGCTAGCTACCGCTAAACAAGCCAACCAAGAGCCGCTTGGGATGGCAGAACTGAGGGCTGAATTAGCACGAGTTAAACAACTGCTGAGCAATAAGAACAGGAAGGGTAAGCCAAGCAAGGACAGGGACGAACCATCAGCATGACTAGGCCGGGACCCATCCCCACCACCACCGCGTGTCTACCTCGTGGGGTGGGGAAAGGACCCCTGCCCAATAGGCAGTGATGAGTTGAAACCACCCCCTCCGTTAGTGAAGCCTGACCCGCAGGATGCACCCCTGACGCAGTTTCTTGGAGATTTAGTTAGGAAAGGCAATGCCAAGCGTATCTATACCCCAGTTGTGGTAGAAGGCAACGTTTCCCTCCAAGCTCTCTTGGATACCGGGTCAGAAATCACCCTGATGTGTTCCAAAGTCTTCGCAGAGGTTTCTGATGCGCGGCGCGCGCAAGGTAGACCCATCAGAACCGAACGTTGTGACGTCAACTTGGTTAGCTTCACCCAGAATCAAGCCCCAGTAACAACCATTGCATGGTTAGAACTCACCTTCCAGGGCATGTCCATCACTCACCCCACTTACATCTGCTCTGTTGGGGTAGAACCGTTCCTCATTGGCCAAGACCTACTAGATAGGCTAGCGCCCCTCATTGACTGCCGTCGTGGGCAACTGTGGGCCCAGGTCGCGTCCCCACAGACCCCAGATCCTCATCGTCACGATCGAGCCTGTTGCGATGAAGTTAGCGTGGAGGCTACTCCACCGATAGCTGAGTCAGGGCAGGTCCCCGAGAGCCTCGAGACCACTCCGCTCCACCCTGAGCCGAGTCAAGACGCACCAAACTCGACCGACACTCTTCTCAACCGCAACGCGCTTGATGGCCACCCGTCTTTCCTTTGCTTTCTTGGCAAATCTGCCCCAACCAGGTACTACCCCTGGATATCTGGCAACATTACTGTCAACGGCGTCACGGCACCTGGCGTCAGGTTAGCGCTTTGGTCAGAGAAGTCAGCCATCAGCCAAACGTGGTTCGACATAGTGCGTCAGAGCACTCCTTCCCCTGTCTTTGTGCAGAAGAGCCACCGGCTACTGTCAGCCGAACAACCCCAGAGCCCCATCAAAGCCACGGGCGTCTGCGCCGTGTCGCTCGCCATCGGTCAGAGAGAATTCCTTCATTTCTTGAGTGTCATCCCCGGACTTCCTGACCCACTGGTCATTGGGGCAGACATCTTGGTCAGACTGGGAGCCCAACTGGACCTAGTCAACCGGGTCATCTGGACCCAAGCCGATGCTGCTAAGCACCCGTTCCAAGCTGACCCGGAACAAATGCGGTCAGGACAAACGATTCCCCAAGCCTGTCATGTCGCTAGCGAATTTGACATCGTCATTCCCGCTAGGACTGCTGGTTCCCCTCTTAAGCTGGTCATCATGAAAGACCAACAATTTCGTAGCTCCCAGGCGTTCTTCCAGCCTCTCAGATTCTTCATGGAGCTCGATTTAGCCGTGTGTGGGACTCCGCTGCTTGAAGTGAGTCATCGTTCCGCTTACCTCCTGGTTCAAAACTCCACGCGGGACGCCATCACGATCCCCGCCCGTCGGCCTTTAGGCCTTCTGATAGACCAGGCATTCCATGACTTTGAACTCACCATTCCAGTCATCGGTGAGCTGCGAACGCCGGACACTCATTCCGATCCAGTGGAACCTCCCTGGATCACTCTTCCTTTCCACATGATCTGCGTCGAACCTCACGACATGCTTCGCGACGAGCGCATAGTCATGACCAAAACTAACACCCCGAAACACATGCTGGTGTACGCTCTTGCCACGCAATCGAGCAACGACACCCCTGCAACTGAGGTCGTCGATTCAGCTCTAGGTGAACCGTACCCAGGCTTCGAACGAGAAGTTCAACAACAGCTGGTGAAAGCTGACAGCCTGACCACGGACGCCCAGAGACGACAGCTCCGTGAACTGTTCTACGACTTCAAGGCGATCTGGGCGCGAGATTCCAATGACTGCGGAGTCACGGACATCCACACCGTCCGAATCCCAACAGATCCGAACGCTCCACCGACGTTCGTGCGGCAATACAAAATCCCGTTAGCCACATACGACTCAATACAAGAAACACTGGACACTCTGCTGGAAAAGCAGATCATTCGTGAGTGTAACTCGACTTACAACTCCCCCTTATGGCCAGTGCTGAAACCGAACGGCAAGTGGCGTCTCACCATTGACTATAGGCAGCTGAACAAGCAAGTGCCCTTGTCAAGATGGCCCATGATCCATCTGGATCAAGAACTTGCCAAGGTGAAGGGTGCAAAGTTCTTCTCCACCGCCGACGTGGCGAGTGGATTCTGGACCATGTGCGTGGATCCAGCTGACCAACACAAGCTGGCCTTTTCCTTTGGGAACCGCCAGCTAACTTTCAACCGATGTCCGTTCGGCTATGCGAACTCCCCCGCTGAATTCAACATCTTCTTGCATAAGGCAATGAGCGATGCCGCAGCTCGTGGCAACTTGATCTATGTCGATGACATCCTCATTAGGTCACAGACTTTTGATGCACACCTCGAAGAGATACGCCATGTTCTGTCTCAGCTGTCCAGAGCAGGAGCGAAGCTCTCTGTCACCAAAGGGCAGTGGTGTCGCACCAAAGTCGAATACGTTGGGCTGTGCGTTGGGCCAGATGGCATTGAACCCCAGTCAGGGAGGGTGCGGGCTATCCAAGACATCAAAGCCCCATCCAACGTACCCGAACTCAGGAGCTTCTTAGGGGTCTGCAACTACTCCCGACAGTTCATCGAGGACTACGCGGAGATAGCACGACCGCTCACCGAGCTCCTCCGAAAGGATAAACCCTTCCAGTGGAGTGAGTCTCAAGAACTCGCGTTCAAGAGCATGAAGCAGAAGCTCTGCTCTGCTCCCTGCCTCGCGTATCCCGACAAAGACAAACCGTTCTTCTTGGAGGCTAGTTTCTCCACCCACTGCCTGAGCGCTGCACTGTCACAGCAGCATGACAAAGATCGCCGTGTCGTAGCATACGCCAGTCGGCCCCTCAGTGCTGTGGAGTTAAAATTTTCAGACTGCGAAAAAGCCCTGCTGGCCACGGTCTGGGCCGTTGAACACTTTCGCAGTTACATTGGTGGCCAGAAGGTGGTGATAGAGACCAATCATCAACCGGTCTCGTTCTTGAACAGCCAGAGGCTGAGAGAGGGAAGAGTTTCGAACAGTCGCATCGCAGCTTGGATGATGGCATTACAGGGCTACGACGTCGAGGTGAAGTACGCCCAGAACCACAAGATGGCGCTTGGCCGAGGCCTGGCGGAATGCCAGCATTGCGACTGCGAGAATAGTCCGGATCAAACCGAACTAACAACCGTACCTGCTCTCCCCTCCGACCACCACTACTATGACGAGAACATCTGCAAAGACCTCCCCACCGCTTACATAGATGGATGCTCATTCCATCATGAACGCAAAGTCCAAGCCGGTGTCGGTATCGTATGGGCGAACGGCCCTATACAAGGGAAATACCAACATCGACTCGGGGCTAAGACTAGCCAATATGCGGAGGTAGCAGCCGTGCTCATCGTCCTGCAACAAGCTGCCCGTGAGAACATCAAGCGGTTAGTCCTCTGCTCTGATTCAAATTATGCCAGGCATAGCTTCGTCTCACACTTTCCCTCGTGGAAGGTGCAGGACATGAAAAACGCAAGGGGCAAGGAAGTGAAACATTCCGAACTCTTCCTAACATGCGATCGACTCAAAACCCTGCAGGGAACCATACTAACCGTTAACATGCATTCTACATTAATCAAGAACACAGTACATGCCGTAGACAGGCTAGCGACAATCATGAGAAGCGAAGTCAAGTACGTCCGAGTAATCCGAGACCTAATGCAGGACCTGATGAGAGAAGTAAGTAGCTCTCTCAGCACCCTGAGTGGAGGTAAAATCCCACCATATTTGATACCCCTCAGCATGGTTGACAGCATACTCCGATCTACTACCACGACTAACGTTTACTCATCACAGATTCATCTGGCTTATAGTCTTGGCAGTGCTATCCCCATTTTTGTGAACCCTCAAAACCTAGAAATAGGCTTCATCCTCAATCTCCCCGTTATTGAACGGCAAAACATATACAGAATCAAATCTGTCCTTAATGTAGGTTTCTGGAACAACGACGTACACGTACGTTTGCAGACACCTCCCACCATAGCCTATCACGATGACAACCCCTCTATCTACCTCGTCCCTAACTTAGACATGTGCACCTCTACCAAAGATATCCACTGGGTCTGCCCCAGCAATCCCTTTATCCGAGACACCACAGACCGTCTCTGTGGATTGACAAAAGTCCCCGATCAGAAGTGTGCAGGCAAATTGTCTATTAAAGATGAAGGAATAGGAACTAGAGTAGAAAGAGCTGGTAATCGGTGGCTAATCAACACTCCCCAAACTGAGATTCTGATATCATATGATCAACATAACACTGCCACTAGAATGAAGATCCCTAACGAAACCTCTCTCCTAAGTGTCCCACTAGGAGCCACTGTTCACGTGGGTGACATCACCCTCCATCACCTTAGCGCTGACCAGTATGAGACCGAGATAGAAATGCCCGATGCCTTCCCAGGTCACGAACTTGAGATAAACTCCACCCTCCAAGCACAACTACTGCTGGAAGGGACCAAAACCGTGCAATTCGATCTTAAGCCCACTGGCATCGCTACCACTTTCTTGAATAACCGCGCAAACCCTTCGTCCGATCAAGGATCTTTAATAAGCCGAATTGCGCTGGGATTTCTAGCTAGCGGTTGGGTTATCACAGTCTTCATAGCCATCACTCTACATAGGTACATACTGACACTACACCGCAAACTGGACAAAACGATCTACGCACCTGAGAAATTAGATCGTGGCATTGTCCGATTCTCCATCAGGCCTAAGGCCTCCACTAACTTTCTTGAAGAGTAGGCTTGCTAACACGCTAACTAACCCCTCTTTTCCATTTTCCTTTATGGAGTTTTGATTATTTTTGTTTGCTGTGTGAAATATTGTATGTAGAAGGTAGTTAAGTAGCCATAGTGTAATTGTTTTCATGTCCAAGTGCCTATGCTTTCATGCCCAAGTGCCTATGCATCTTATGGACTGTATGAAATGAATTGAACTGTGTCTGAAAGACTTTTCACAGAAAGGACCCTTGGAACTACCTCATTGTGGAACTACCTCATTGTGGATTACTAGGGACCGTGGATCGCAGACTAAACACCATGTGCCCATAGGGTATTACTCCTTTCAGCGCCTATGGCCAAGGGGGGAATGTTGGTAACTCGCCAGCGCCCCCTATAACGATCCCACAATTCCTTGCGCGCTCCACCCGGATGTGATGTAAAGTGGAACTGCTTTAACTGTATCGAGAGCGCCTCGATTCGTCCTCTCGTGTTCTGACTACTGGAGTGGTCGGACGGACTGTAGGCACGCTCGCCTACAGTGTTGAGACTAACCGCTATTGTCTGAGAACAGCCTGTTCAAATTAGTTTCGGCCGAACTTTTGAACGACCCGCTAAGTTTCAGCGATATAGTGGTTTTGATTCTAAACCTTTGCAAAGTTTAACTACAGTTAAGTAGTTTTCCACGCTAAGAGGCATTCGCGGACAGCTTCGCTCCTCTCAGCTTTTTCTCGTCGACGCATCACCGGAGGTTTCTCCTGAAGCACCGTGGGCCAGCTAGGCCTCCATCTCCCTGCTTCGTTAGCCGCGGTTGGACGCAACGCGCCGCTAACCTCCTCTCATCGGACCGCGACCCTCAGCGCGGACATCAGAGAACGAACTTCCATCGCATTGAGTAGGCACTTGGGCAAATTTTTAATTTGTAGCTTATTCAGATGGTTGTTAGGGTCATGTTTAAGCTTTGAGCTATTTAGCATACCCGCTCAGACACGGAAGGTGTTTGTTTGTTTTTATTGTTTGTTTTGGATCTGTTTCTGTTTTTTTTTCTTTGAACTTGTTAGACAGGGTATCTTGCATGATATCTTTCCTTAACTCCATTGCTAGCTTCCCTATCTGATTAGCAGCGCAGCGACAAGTTTGTTATTTTAAGCTCCGAGGCTAGACCGCTACAAGGCCTAGTTCTCTCCATCCAACACACATACACACTCTCTCTCTCTCTCTCTCTCTCTCTCTCTCTCGCATTGAGTTCTTTGCCTAGATAGTCTGTTGGAAATTGTTGTTAAGTGCAGTGTTTGGATCCAGCTGTAGCGTGGTCAGATTCTCCTTAGCAACTTATTGCTAGCTACCTCAGGGTGATACGCTAGCTCGTAGGCTTGTGTTCTCGACTAGGCCTGCCGGCGCCATATTTCCCGACGCCATTTTGTTACCTCCCTCATTGAGTTACCTGTGATACGACACCTAGGCACTGACCGCCATTTTGTTTAAGCATTGCCAAAGTGGCTAGTCATTAGCATCTGCCCACAGATACCTACACAAAGCACACATTAGCCACAGAGCTAATCCTTTGTTCTATTTAGCTAACATTCCTTTGTTTTAGCTAACACTCCTTTGTTTTAGCTAACGACAAGCTAGGTCACACACACACACACACACACACACACACCTCCACACACACGCACACACAAGGGATTCTCTTCTTCTATCTCTTTCTCTCTCTCTTTCCCTCAACTTTATAGTCCAGGTGTAATTGTTCCATTGTTTTGTCTTGTTATTACCTTTGCCGACATTGAATGTATTTTGAGATTATTATTATTAGTGAGTAGTAGACAAATAAAAGCTAATAAAATTGAATTGCATTTTACTTGTTCCTGTTGTTTATTCACAAGGTCAACTATTTAGAACTTCCTTTTTCCTTCAGAATTTAGCTTTTGTATACAACTGGGTTTCCCATCTAATACAGAGCTACCATTAATCTTGAATGTAACCATTCACGGTGAGTATTAAGATTAATAATTTAAGATTTTATGAGACTGATCTTTATTTATAAATTGATTAATTTAATTATCAATTATTACATAATTTATAATTTAATTAATCCCAATTCAACCTACATAATATTGGATCATTTTCCTCAATAAATAAATTACTAAGTATAATATTTTTGTCTCATTTGTTTAACTGGGTTCTCTTTATCTACTTTTAGGACTTGTGTGAAAATCTGATGATGTTTTAGGTCATATTTATTCAGAAATACAGAAAATTCTAAAGGGTTCACAAACTTTCAAGCACCACTGTCCTGTGTTTAACAGAAACATGGATGAAGCCAAATGAATATATAGCATTAAATGAAGCTAGTGCTCCTGGATACAGTTACATACACCAGCCTTGTCTAACTGGCATAGGAGAAGGCATCGCGGATATTTATAATGATTATCTAGGTGTAAACACACAAACCTGGTTATACATTTAATACATTTGAAGTTCTTCATACTAATATAATGTATGCAGCCTCAAAAAATAGGTCTACCCAGTTAATTCTGTTACTTATTATTTACAGGCCCCTGGGTTGAGTTTCTTTCTGAATTTGCAGATTTTATCTCAGACCTGGTTATTTCCATAGACGAAGCTTTAGTTGTCAGAGATTTTAATATTCACTTTGATAACCCAGAAGACCCTTTGAAAACAGCGTTTGTGTCCATTTTAGATTCAGTAGTGGTTAATCAGAATGTCATAGAACTGACCCATAATGGTGGTCACACCCTTGATCTAGTACTAACATTCAGGTTAAATGTAGAAAATATCGTCATACTTCCACAGTCTGAAGTTCTCAGATCATTATCTCATCTCATTCAAAATATGTCTGAGTAATAATATACGTCAAGTCAAGTTTGTTTGTATAGTGCTTTTAACAATAGACGTTGACCCAAGACATGAGCCAATTTTATCCCTAATCTATCTCCAATGAGCAAGCTCGTGGCAACGGTGGCAAGGAAAAACTCCCCCAGACGACATGAGGAAGAAACCTCGAGAGGAACCAGACCCAAAAGGGAACCAATCCCCACCTGGACAACAACAGACAAAATGACTATAATATTAAAAGTTTTAACATGAAGTCAGTTTCGCTGATGTCACAACTCTTCATTAATGGAAACCTGAGTGCAAAACTGCCCATGACAACTGCAGTCCTCAGAGTTTACTTCTCTTTGACTTAAAGTATACTTTTTATCGACTAAAAGTGGGCCAATTTAGTCCCAAGAAGTATTAGGTTAGTTTACAAGTACTGTAAGTACATTGATATCAGTATACTTGGTACACAAAAGTATACTTAAGGAAATTTACTTTAACTTTACTTAAGTATACTTTTTTTTTTTTTTTATAAGGGGTGTCAGTCATCAGAGCATATTTCACTGGGCTAAAGACTGTCCCCACAGGAAAAACAACCAAGTAAGATTAACTTAAGATGTAAACGTTGATGAATGTAACATCATACTGTTTACTAAAGCATCCATGTATGACTGAAAAATATTTCTGCCTGAATCACTACACTGGTGAAATATAAATGTGCTAAGTGTACTAAAACTTAGCATACTTGTGTACTTGAAGCCACACTAATCATCAATATACTTCAAGTGTGTTTATGATTTGTTAACTTGAGGCATGCTATTTTGGAACAACTAATTTTGTACTAAATATATTTTAATTGTAATTAAATTGTAGAAAAGTGCAACTTGAAATGTAATGTACTTTTATGTGCTAAATTACACATAACTTTCACTTAAAGTATATTTTAGTATAATATATTTCTATAAAGTGTAATATAGTATAATTATTTTAAAGTGTGTTAAAAGTGTTAGCGTGAAAGCGTGATGTTAGTATACTTTTTATATATTTACAAAAAGTACAATTTGTGTAAGTACATTTTCAATATACTATTGAAAATATGAATATACTTTAAATACAATAAAGTACATTTATTTTTCACCAGGGTAGGGTTGGCTATTATTGACACTGCTTGCACTCATACAGTATATGTTAAGGGTGGTGAGATTAGGATCCAGAAGCAGAACACACAGGCAGTAATCCAATAAATAATGAGATTTAATCCAGGGAAAGGGCGTGGCAAAAAAAGGTAAACAAACAAATGGCAAAAATAGTCCAGGGGCCTCATGTACAAAGCTTGCATACGCACAAAAAAGCTACGTACGTCACTTTCTGCGCAAACATTCGTATGTACAAAGATTGACTTGGTGTGGAAAAGTGCGGTACTCTACGCAAACCTCATGGCTGGCGTACGCACATTTCTGGTGCATCTTGGTGCTTGGCGACACTTAGAGGCAGAGCAACGCAACTACATTTAGGCCTACTCGGTCAAGAGTCATGACATGGCGATAAGAAGCATCCAAAAATGCATCGGAACATCAGGATGCGTGAATTGAAATGTATGTCAGTCATACGACATTGTTGAGACACATAATGCGACACTGTTGGGTAAATGCCAACAGATCCATCAACCATCCCTTCCATATTGTAACTACGGGAAATGAGAAACCCCAGCAATATCATTTCGATATTATTCCCATTGACTATTGGTTAATTAATTAAATTAAAGAATGCACATGCAGGACCATGCGTTGCAGCTAGCTTAATAGATCTTCCTCACGCATTTGCCGCGAGGTGTCAGACTGAAATATTATTATTAGTTGATGTTGCATGGGGTAGCCTTATCACATAATTACCAAGATCAATATATGAAATGATTTCCAAGTGCGTACAAATCAGACACAACCGCGGCGTGTGGGGACCAATCACTAGCATGCATCAAATTAAATGAGGATATAAAAGCATGCGCAACATGTGGCGATAACCGATAGGATGACAATGGCGTGGTTGGCCTTATTGGAAGACGCTGCAAATGGTCGGATTAGGAGGGAATGGGTGTTCCGTGATTACACCGATTTCCTGGCTCACGATGATGACTGGCTTATCAGCCAATTCAGACATCCAAGAGCCATTCTTTTGGAGCTCTGTGCTGAGTTGGGCCCGGGATTGGAGAGGGAGATGGCGAGGAGTCACGCGTTACCCGTTCCTATCCAAGTCCTGACCATGCTTGGGTTCCTAGCAACAGGCTCATTTCAGAGGGAACTGGCCGACCGGTTGGGAATGAGCCAGACAGCTCTCAGCCGCGCTATTCTGTCTGCGTTAAATGGGATCATCCGACTGTCGGCCAGGTACATACAGTTTCCCTATGATGTGGCAGACCAAGCACAGATAAAAGCGCAATTTGCAGCGATAGCCGGTTTTCCAAATGTAATCGGAGTGATCGACTGCACGCATATTGCTATAAAGGCGCCATCTGAGGGTGAATATGCGTACGTGAATAGGAAACATTTCCACTCTATAAACCTACAGATTATATGTGATCCCCAAATGCGCCTGACAAATATCATGGCAAGGTGGCCTGGGGTGACCCACGATGCATTCGTCCTGGCGAACAGCTTGGTGGAAAACAGGCTGGATGCCGGCAGAGTGCATGATGGGTGGTTACTTGGTAAGCAATCTAAAACACTTCAAGTGAATTCACTTGAAATATACACGTTGGATAGCTTATGCTGGACCTATCCCAATTGCTCATGGGAGACAGCGGCTACCCACTCCGAAAATGGTTACTGACCCCCCCTAGCCAACCCACGGACTGATCAGGAGCAGCGCTACAACAATCTCCATGCACGGACGCGGTCAGTGGTGGAGCACACCATTGGCCACCTGAAAAGCCAGTGGCGCTGCCTTGACCGGAGTGGGGGGGTGCTGCTCTATCAGCCTGACAAGGCATGCCGTATTGCGCTGGCGTGTGGCGTGTTACACAATGTGGCACAGTGGCACGGCATGCCAATAATGGAGCGAGACCTGCCAGAGGACCCAGACCCTGGGCCTCACAACGAGGTGCCACAGCGACATGGCATACAAACCCGGCAGCGCTTAATAGCCACAATGTGAAAAGGTAAGGGCAGATGGGACACGGGACGCCATTCATTTTTTAAGATATTCTTTTAATGTGTTATTCAGTTCCTTCAATTCCTCGCGGATTCCCTCGAGGTTGTCGTTAATCGCCTCTATCCCCTTTAAAATTTCCCCCTGCGACTCAAGGACCGCATGCGTCAGCACCTGGCCTGTGGACCTGGCGACAGGGGCAGGCGGTGGAGAAGGGGGGCAGGTGACAGTGACGCTGGATCCGCTCAGTTGGGGGTCCTCTTCCTGCTCGGGTGGGATGGACTGGGGGCCTCCTGTTGTTCCCTGGCACCCTGCTAGAATACATTTGTCATTAAAATCCTATTGTGGAAAATATGTGCACATGTTTTATTTCTGGTTACATGTGGCTAGGAATATTGGGCCTACTAAGAGAGGAAGACATTTCCTCAAATACAGGGTGTCCCCGAAAAAATGTACACATTAGAGCACTAAAGGTGTTTTTTTGTTTTCAAAACCCATGTAACTCAAATAGACACTCATTGTGGCGCAGGCACTGTGGACGATGCGAATCATACCGTTATCTTGGTATAGGCTACATTCACATTCAGTGGCATACAATCAGTGACCGTTGCATGTCTCATAGCATACACTTTGAACATCACTTTAATTGGAGGTGACAGAACAATTAAGTGATGTATGTGAATTCTATTACACTGTGCTAAAGGCAGGGATTTCAGTTCACACATACTTTATGGCGATTTAGAGTATAGGCTACATTTTCCGGGACGCCCTGTATGAAAATGATTACAGCACCTGTGAGATCCTGCTGGGCCAAGTCAGAGTCCCCCTCTTCGGGCAGAACCACGCCGACTAATGCATGGTCACCGAGGACCGCGGTCACCCTCTGGTTGAAAGGGGAGAGGGCCTCGACCCCTGGCCCGCCACCCATCTTCATTGCGCTCCTGTGCTGTGCAGCCATCCTCCTTTTCACATCTACTTTGATGTCCGACCATTTTTTTTTTAGTGTCGGCTGTGGATCGATTGTTGGCCCAGACTTGATTGATGACATTAGTTATTTGCTCCCAATTCAGACGTTTGGTTTTGGTGCTGATTCCGGAGGAGAGGCTTCTGAACAAGATCTTGTGTCTTGCCTCTACCTCCGAAATCAGCGCCTCCACCTCGCAATCTGTGAAATTTCTTTTTCGAGATTTCGCCATGTCTTTTACCTAACGTGGGCCTTACTGCAGGTCTATTTATACTAATTAACATATTCAGTGTGGAATAATTGAGGGAGGAGACGGGGCGGGGAACGGGGCTCGTGCATGTGCGCCGAATTCCACGTTGATTGGGATGTACAATAGGAGAGTGCGTGGAAACCTTCGTACGCACTGATTGATACGTCCAGATTTTTTTGGTCGTACGCAAATTTCCTGATTTTGACGTGCGCACATATTTAGTGGGAAATCCACGCAGGTCTTTGTACATGAGGCCCCAGGTACAAAGAGACAAAAAACTTGACAAAAACACAAGACAGACAAGGACAAAAACACTCGAGAAAAAAACCCCAAGAAAAACCCTAAGTGCAAAAACCATGAACTAGAAAAATAGCTTGAGCAAAAACCATGAAACACAATAAAGGCACAGAAATGTCTAAAATAGCAAAACCAGACACTCTGGTAAAGTCAGAGGCTGAGAACAGCTTATTTATACGCAGCAGAGAGAACCAGGAAGTGAAATGCAGGCTAGATGGAATTCCTGTCCCAGATCCGGATTAGCGCTGACCTGGGAGATAAGTAATCTCCGAAGTGGGAGTCCGGGGCGGAGTATGACAGTATGTGGGGGGAAGTGGCTAGAAAACTACATGAAATAACTCAGCCATGACCAAATGAACAAGATGCTACAAACAGAAATTCCCAGTTGCAGACCATTTTGATTTGGAGATGGAAATGTAGTATACGCCACCAGAAAAGTGAAAATATCTGCTAAAATAGGTCTGACAAAATATTGCATTGAAACTGAAGTGGTTCAAGTTGATATTCCACTTCTGCTGAGCAAAACATCCTTAAAAAGTGCTGGAACAGTTTTGTACATGAAAAATGACAGTGCTGTAATGTTCAAGCAGCCTGTATCTCTTGAGTTCACCAGTTCTAGCCACTATTCCCAAACTTGAACATTCCTAATTCCACAGGTCACTATTGCACTTCATTATATTTTGTTGCTGCATAATTTAATTTAATACACTTCATATTTATTTCTGTGCTGAGCCAAATTGCAATTAAATTTTGTTCAGTGTACACTTGTTGCATACTGAATGACAATAAAGGTTGTCTAAGTCTAGGTCTACTGTGTGGATATCAGAGACAAAGACTCTGAGAAGAATCAAACTGAAGATGACATCCTTATAGTCACAGAAAACATGTCCACAGATGAGAAAGTTCTCCTGAAACTTCACAAGCAGTTTGATCACACATACGTAGATCGCCTACAGAGGTTAGGCTCTGAAAATAAAGACAAAGTATGTGTCACCATTTTGCAACAAATAGTACTTGACTGTGATATATGCTGGAGGTACAGCAAAACCAAGCCAAAGCTTGCAGTGGGTTTGCCTTTAGCTTCGGAGTACAATGAGACAGCAGCAGTGGACCTGCATGAGTTGGAGTCTGGTGTATGATACCTCCATATCATTGATCATTTCACACATTTCAGCACAGGGAACACTGTGAAAATGAAAACATCCTCTGAGATTGTCAACTCCTTCATTCACACATCGATGACATGTGTGATCGGGACATGGATCACACATGGTCCCCCACGGTAACTTTACAGTGACAATAGTGGATAATTTAATAATGAAGAGATCAGAGACATGACAGAAAACTTCAACATTGAGACCAGAACAACAGCAGGATACAGTCCCTGGAGCAATGGACTACTGGAGAGACATAATCAGACACTCACAGAAATCATCGAGAAGGTGAAACGAGAAAATGAATGTGACTGGCAAGCTGCTCTAGACTGGGCCCTTATGGCTAAGAACAGTATGTTCAATGTTCATGGCTACAGCCCACATTAGCTGGTATTCAGGCAGAATCCTAACCTCCCTTCTGCATTAACTGATAAGCTACCTGCTTTAGAGGGTACCACTGTAAGTGTTAGAGTAGGAGAGCACATATCAGCATTACATGCTTCCAGGAAAGCATTCACAGAAGCTGAATGTTCAGAGAGGATAAGGAGGCCACTGTGCAAACAGCTCAGACCTACAGATGAAAAGTATGAGACGGGGACAAAGTATATTTCAAATAAGCAGACTGCACAGAATGGACAGGACTAGGAGTGGTAATTGGTCGGAATGGGGCTGTTGCATTTGTAAGGCATGGTGGACTTCTTAGTACATCACTCTAGATTTTGTAAGGTGAACATACAGGATGAGGATAAACAAATGGTACAAAAGGATCCTGACAAAGACAGAAAGTGAGAAAACTATTTCAAACAATGCAGCAGATAGTTCAGATAGTGAAGTGAGCACAGACTATGAACAGAACAAAAACAGTGACAGGGAGGTGAATACAGGAGAAGTATTGCACTCATCCATGACACAAACTAATGTGATACAAACAGAAATGGAGCACAATCTATGTGCTAACCCTATCTCCTCTACAGGTGTAAAGTTAAGAGCAGATCAAACTAACATTTATGAACAGAAATGATGGTGCTCAACATAAGGCCAGAGTCTTATGGGGCTTTTCCACTACCAACGCGGCTGAGTTGGGCTGAGCCGTGCGGTGCTGAGTTGGGCTGAGTCGAGCTGAGTGGGGCTATTGGGGTTGCATTTCAACTACAACCGTGCTGAACCGTGCTGGCTGGAAGTGGGTGGACACATTGGGTGGAGTTAGCGAAAGTGGGTGGACGTCACGTGATGTCGTTAGGCAGCGCAAACAGTGACATCAGTGACCTTTTAAGCGGTAGTCTCACGACCCGGATAGTAAACAATAAACATGGAGGACATGGAGTCGTTAGTGTTGGTGGTCTTGGTGCTGTGGCTTGTTGTCACCGACAACAATCTGATCTTCTTCTTCTTCTTTGTTGTAATTCTTCTTCTTCCAGGTTTACGGTGTTTACAGATCCCAGCGTGCTCGCGGGGCGTGTGTGGGCATGTGAGGACACTCCTCCTCACCAATCAGTGCACAGGGGAGTGTCTCCTCACGCCCCTAGCCCCACTCGGCTCAGTTGGGCTCACTTCAGCCCTACTCCAAAACCGTGCGAGTTTTGGGTGCTGAGTAAGGCTGAAGTAAGCTCAGTCATGCTGCTCTGAGGTAATCGAAATGCGAGCCGTGTTGGGCTGAAGTGAGCTGAAAAAGGGTAGTGGAAAAAGGGTATTAGGCAGAGCAGGCAAAGCCACAGGAAAGAACAAAAACTGGTACAACCTAGAGCCCTGCACTCCCGCGGGACCCACCGCAAAGCAGTGCAGTGCGGGACAAATTTTGAAAGCTCATTGCGGGCGCGGGCAGGAGGGGGAGTGCAGAATGCGGGCGTGGGCGGGAGAGGTGATAAGCTGCAGTCCCGCTAACTAAAAACGTGTTTAAAATAAAATTTGTAAATTTATAAATTTATGTCTATCATATATAATTTGTGCTGGATATTTTATTTGGCATTAATAAAAACATTTTAAGATGCCTAAATTTGCGGATGTGGTTGTGGCAGCGGGGGCGTGGCCAAGCAGCAGTCTGTGAATGGAAGGCGGGGTCGGGGAAGGTAAGTGGCTAGGTCATTACACCTGATGTCAATTTGTGTGTGTGTGTTTGTTTGTTGCAGGGATGGAGTATAAAGGGAGGGGGAGAGGAGAGAAGAGGGATTCACTCCCCGACCACAATGTGTGTGTGTGTGTGTGTGTGTGTGTGTGTGAGAGAGAGAGAGAGAGTGAGTGAGTGAGTGAGTGAGTGAGTGAGTGAGTAAGTGAACGAAAGAAAGCTGAAAAGCTCAATAAAGTGAGTGTGTGCGTCCCGGGTTTCAGCACCACTGTAGTAATCCCCAATGTGGGTGGAGCACAGAAGCACGGCAGGCGAGAGTTCGTGTTCACACCCACTCACTTTATTGAGCTTTTCAGCTTACTTTCACTCACTCACACACACACACACACACACACGTGTTGTGGTCAGGGAGGGAATCCCTCTTCGCTCCTCTCCCCCTCCCTTTATACTCCATCCCTGCAACAAACAAACACACACACACACAAATTGACATCAGGTGTAATGACCTAGCCACTTACATTCCCCGACCCTGCCCTCCATTCACAGACTGCTGCTTGGCCACGCCCCCACTGCCACAGTGGTCTAATCTCGCGTACGTTTCTGATTCCTTTCCACTCTTCCATGTTTGAGATCTCCGATCATGGCAGAAGAGCAGAGCTCCTCTAGTGAAGCTCACAATGGGTATCTCTGTAAAGCCTCAGCTGCGCATACCGCTGAGGATCGGTCAGTGGAGAGCTCAGCTAAGCTCAGCATGTTTAATTCCCCAAGCCAATGACAAGAACTTTCATGAGAAATAACGCGAACGTCTGCATCATGCAGGATTTGAGGGCGGGAGCAGGACAAAATATGGCAGGCACAGGAGGGAGCGGGACTGAAAATCATAATTCTTTGCGGGAGCGGGCGGGAGCGGGACTGCACAATGCGGGAGCGGGCAGGAGCGGGACTGAAAATTCTGTCCCACGCAGACCTCTAGTACAACCTACAACATCTTGGACCAGATGGCAGTGATGTGTAAATTGGGGTGTAAATTGTGTGATGCGCCAACTCTCAGTTCTACTGCTAGGCTTACAAGGCATTTATAAGTGCTGGTAAGCCTAAACGCCTCTCACACTCAAGCCAGCTCCACCTCCGTCACTAGGACAGGTACACCCAGGGGATCCCGGTCTTGCAATTGGGAGAGCTAACGGAGCACTGGCACCAGTCTGTGAAGTAGCCTCTTTCATACTGGAAAAGTGATCTTAGAAAAGGCAAAGAAAAGTTTGTTCCACTGCTATTTACGGTTAGACGGTTTAAAATTCCTTTTGTGACTACAACCCCGATTCCAAAAAAGTTGGGACAAAGTACAAATTGTAAACAAAAATGGAATGCAATGATGTGGAAGTTTCAAAATTCCATATTTTATTCAGAATAGAACATAGATGACATATCAAATGTTTAAACTGAGAAAATGTATCATTTAAAGAGAAAAATTAGGTGATTTTAAATTTCATGACAACAACACGTCTCAAAAAAGTTGGGACAAGGCCATGTTTACCACTGTGAGATATCCCCTTTTCTCTTTACAACAGTCTGTAAACGTCTGGGGACTGAGGAGACAAGTTGCTCAAGTTTAGGGATAGGAATGTTAACCCATTCTTGTCTAATATAGGATTCTAGTTGCTCAACTGTCTTAGGTCTTTTTTGTCATATCTTCCGTTTTATGATGCGCCAAATGTTTTCTATGGGTGAAAGATCTGGACTGCAGGCTGGCCAGTTCAGTACCCGGACCCTTCTTCTACGCAGCCATGATGCTGTAATTGATGCAGTATGTGGTTTGGCATTGTCATGTTGGAAAATGCAAGGTCTTCCCTGAAAGAGACGTCGTCTGGATGGGAGCATATGCTGCTCTATAACCTGGATATACCTTTCAGCATTGATGGTGTCTTTCCAGATGTGTAAGCTGCCCATGCCACACACACTAATGCAACCCCATACCATCAGAGATGCAGGCTTCTGAACTGAGCGCTGATAACAACTTGGGTCGTCCTTCTCCTCTTTAGTCCGAATGACACGGCGTCCCTGATTTCCATAAAAAACTTCAAATTTTGATTCGTCTGACCACAGAACAGTTTTCCACTTTGCCACAGTCCATTTTAAATGAGCCTTGGCCCAGAGAAGACGTCTGTGCTTCTGGATCACGCTAGATACAGCTTCTTCTTTGAACTATAGAGTTTTAGCTGGCAACGGCGGATGGCACGGTGAATTGTGTTCACAGATAATGTTCTCTGGAAATATTCCTGAGCCCATTTTGTGATTTCCAATACAGAAGCATGACTGTATGCGATGCAGTGCCGTCTAAGGGCCCAAAGATCATGGGCACCCAGTATGGTTTTCCGGCCTTGACCCTTACGCACAGAGATTCTTCCAGATTCTCTGAATCTTTTGATGATATTATGCACTGTAGATGATGATATGTTCAAACTCTTTGCAATTTTACACTGTCAAACTCCTTTCTGATATTGCTCCACTATTTGTCGGTGCAGAATTAGGGGGATTGGTGATCCTCTTCCCATCTTTACTTCTGAGAGCCGCTGCCACTCCAAGATGCTCTTTTCATACCCAGTCATGTTAATGACCTATTGCCATTTAACCTAATGAGTTGCAGTTTGGTCCTCCAGCTGTTCCTTTTTTGTACCTTTAACTTTTCCAGCCTCTTATTGCCCCTGTCCCAACTTTTTTGAGATGTGCTGCTGTCATGAAATTTCAAATGAGCCAATATTTGGGATGAAATTTCAAAATGTCTCACTTTCGACATTTGATATATTGTCTATGTTCTATTGTGAATACAATATCAGTTTTTGAGATTTGTAAATTATTGCATTCCATTTTTATTTACAATTTGTACTTTGTCCCAACTTTTTTGGAATTGGGGTTGTATTTAGTTCAAGGAAGCGGGTCAGCGAAAGTAATAGGAGAGTTATTATTATTATTTATTTGCATATATTATTATTATTGTTATTTATTGATCCATTTCTTGAAATGTCCTTGCCAAACAAGAAGAACTATCACCAATTTCGGCTCGGTACAATCAATGTGAGAACTGGGAAATGTGAAAGCAAGCTAGCAGACTACATACTACATTTCAAAAGTCTTGCTCACGATATATCCTGCATGCAAGAGGTTAGACAGAGAGGAGAAGGAGAGATATGTTTTGAGGACCCGGTTCTTAAGGATGGCAGGTGGTGTATAATGGGTTGAAAACTGTGAGAGCAGGCGCTGCTGTAGCCTTATCCCCTCATATTAAGCTTTTAGATGTAAACCATATTATAGAGGGTCGTATGAGCATGCTGCGAGTAAAAGTACACGGGATCAAGCTGTCAATCTTCAATTGTTATTGCCCAACAGAGTAGCATGCAGAATCAACCAAGCAAGCATTCTATCGAACGCTACACACCGAAATACAACGTGCTAGAAAGGAAAAACCATCATTTAAAATAATTGTGGCAGGCGATTTCAACGCTACAATTGGGACTGACTGTGAATCAAGCAAATGACGATGCGTCGGTCAGTTTCATGATCCCGATCCCACCAGCTTTAATGGCTCACGACTATTAGAAACAGCAGAAACTAATAATCTATTCCTGCTCAACACGATGTTTGCTACGAAATCAGACGAACACTGGTGGTCATTTGCATCAAATTTGGGGTACAAAAGAAGACTCGACTACATAATGGCCGAATGGTTTGTAAAACGAGCTACCAAGAACTGTCGGGTGTATCCAATGCAGAGCCAGCCATTCGAATCTGACCACCATGTGGTTGTTATGCAAGCACGTTTTCCTACGAAACAAAAAACACAGCAAATATTTTCAAGTAAATCCCCATGTACAGAGAAACAGGATGTACGATATCTTAGAGATGACCCATTGGTACAAGCAAAGTATAACACCACGCTTGATGAGCTTCTGAAGGACAAGCCACACGTGCAGGATATGGATGCTGTAGAAGATTCTATCGTGAATGCCATGCGAGAAGCCTCCAAGGAAACGCTTCCACCCGCAGATAAGGGGAAAATTGAAAAGCCATGGGTAAACCAGCAATACCAACAGTTACTGCAGCAACAACGACAAGAGAAAGACCCGGTTAAAAAGAGAACTCTCGGAGATGAAATAAAAAAGTTACGCATCAAGCTGAAAAATGCTTATTTCCAGAGTAAGGCAGATAAGATCAACTTAGCGAGTGAGAACCGAAACACTGAGGAAGAGTTCAGGTTAATGAAGAGCCATAGTTCTCTCGAAAAATCCAACCAACTGCTAGCACCACTACCTAAGCTTGAAGCGCATTTTGCTGAACACTTTGGTCCACGTACCTATGAGCCCCAGCCTGAACTAACACACCCAGAAGACTTCCCATATATTCTACCTCCAGATGACCTCCCTGACATTGACACATCGGTCCCACAATTAGAAGAAATCAGACTTGAAATGAAGAGGCTGAAGAATGGTAAATGTATGGGAACGGACAAAATACATGCTGAACATCTCAAGTATGGAACATCAGAACGTCTACTAGCGTACCTTGTAATCCTAGTGAACTTGGTATGGACGTGCCTTCAGGTGCCAACTCGATGGCTTACAGCAAGCATCACATGTCTATACAAACGCGGTAAAAGGTCGTACGCAGAGAATTACAGAGGGTTAAGTATCATCGCAACGCTCTCAAAGATTGTGTCATCAATAATCATTGACAGGATGCGCAATGCTTATGAATATATACTACTATCATCCCAGTTTGGTTTCCGTGGCAACAGATCAACTAATGATGCGATATTCATACTACGCCACATACTAGAAAAGTCTCGTAAAGCCAACAGCCCACTGTTCATTGCTTTTATAGACTTGAAGGCCACGTATGATTGGATACCCCATGATGCACTGTTAAAATGTCTTGAGATTAGGTTGAAATGCCCTCGGATAATAGTGATCCTAAGAGCTTTGTATACCAACACCAATGCATTCATCAAAGGTTAAACTAAAATATTTGGAACGTTTGTCGGATGTCGACAGGGAGCCATGGAATCACCAACACTATTCAACGTGTACATGGATTTTGTGGTTAGAGTTGCCCGTTACAAAGTACATAGAGCATACCCAGAGACAGGCTTTAAGATAA
The DNA here is from genome assembly GCF_027579695.1 of Neoarius graeffei. NCBI lineage: Eukaryota > Metazoa > Chordata > Actinopteri > Siluriformes > Ariidae > Neoarius > Neoarius graeffei. The sequence goes on from NC_083588.1 coordinate 25,340,976, forward strand.
AATATAGCATCCCTAATGAAGTCTCACCAAGGGAACTCCGACGAAATGCTAAGAGCAGAGGAGAGACCAAAATTACAGAACTCTTGTACGCTGACGACCAAGCAATCTTTGCAGAATCAATTGAAGAACTACAAGATATTCTGCAAATCTATGACCATACGTTCACTCATTTTGGATTAAAGATGTCATATTCTAAAACAGAAACAATGGCCTTTAATGTTGAGGAAACCATCAAAAATAGTAAAAGCCTTGTGCAAGTAAGCAACACCGAAATAAAAAACGTGAGAAGCTTTCAGTATCTCGGTTATACCATCACAAACTCTGGGGACAACACGAAGACCCTTGGTTTGAGGATTGGATCGGCCTTTGAGAAATGGAACGAGTTCAAACATGTTCTAACAGACCAAAGCATACACATGACCACAAGAGTGAAATTCCTCATTGCATGCATAAGATCGAGACTCTTATATAGTGTATAAACGTGGCAACTACTTGAAAAAGAAAATGCAAAGATAGAGGTGGCTTGGCATGGTTTTCTTAGAAGAATAGTTAAGGGTGGCTTTAGAAGAAAGAGGGATGACATCAACGGAGAGGGTACTAATGGTGATAGTGATCAGGCATGGCATTTCAAGCTGTCCAATGAAGACCTTCAGCGCATCACCAAAACCACACCTATCAGGGCTGTATGTCTGCGACATCACTTAAAGTACCTGGCTCACATTTGCCGAATGGGAAATGATGACCTTAGGAAACAAGTACTATTTACAGAAGGCGATTCAAAGTGGGGAAAGCTGGAGAGGAAACTTGGGCTGGAAAGCCAACAGATTAGGAAATGGATGATGAGCAGAGAACACTTTAAGTGTCTACTAGAACTTACAGACACGTCCTCATGGGGTTAAACTCCAAGAAGAGGGAGAAAGATGATGATGATGGGTAAAAGGAGTCAGTTGACATGTCACATGTTAATAGTCTTACCACTGAAGCAGAAAACATGGATGTTAAAGGAACAGTCCACCGTATTTCCATAATGAAATATGCTCTTATCTGAATTGAGACGAGCTGCTCCGTACCTGTCCGAGCTTTGCGCGACCTCCCAGTCAGTCAGACGCAGTCAGACACGCTGTCACTCCTGTTAGCAATGTAGCTAGGCTCAGCATGGCCAACGGTATTTTTTGGGGCTGTAGTTAGATGCGACCAAACTCTTCCGCGTTTTTCCTGTTTACAGAGGTTTATATGACCAGTGATATGAAACAAGTTCAGTTACACAAATTGAAACATAGCGATTTTCTATGCTATGGAAAGTCCACACTATAATGACAGGCGTACTAACACCTTCTGCGCGCTTTGGCAGCGCATTGATACGGAGCTCAGATATCAATGCGCTGTCGAAGCGCGCAGAAGGTGTTAGTACACCTGTCATTATAGTGCGGACTTTCCATAGAATAGAAAATCGCTACGTTTCAATTTGTGTAACTGAACTTGTTTCATATCACTGGTCATATAAACCTATGTAAACAGGAAAAACGCGGAAGAGTTTGGTCGCATCTAACTACAGCCCCAAAAAATACCGTTGGCCATGCTGAGCCTAGCTACATTGCTAACAGGAGTGACAGCACGTCTGACTGTGTCTGACTGACTGGGAGGTCGCGCAAAGCTCGGATAGGTATGGAGCAGCTCGTCTCAATTCAGATAAGAGCATATTTCATTATGGAAATACGGTGGACTGTTCCTTTAATGTACTTGTAACTAAAGACATCTCATTTGATGCAGCTAAACAGGAAGAAATACAAACTGGTGCAATAATTATGTTTTTGAGGAAGTTGAAGCTGCAGGTAAAAATATGTCTCCACCAGGTGGGTCTGTAGTCTCAAAGAAACTTCTACAGGTATTGTGCCTAAGGCACGAATTGTGCTTGTGCTTCAGAATCTCTTCGACTCCTGTTAGCAGTAATCTATCAAAATCAGTGGCAAGTCCATTCTGTGGACATCAAATCTGCATTTTTGCAGGGCATGGAGCTGTCCAGAGATATTTATATCTGCCCCTCACCTGAGGCAGGCAGTGACAGTGTTCTATGGAAACTAAAGAAATGTGTATGGTCTTGCAGATGCATCACTGTATTGGTACAACAAAGTGAAAGAGATCATGCTGAGTACAGGTGGTAAAATGTCACAGGTCAATCCTGCAGTCTTTTATTGGCTAGATGAGCAGTTTAAGGTTACTGGAGTACTTGCATGTCATGATGATTTTCTTTGGACAGGATCACACAACTTTTCGACAAATGTGATTCCCCTACTGCATTCTGTGTTCCGCGTTCCATGTTGGATGTGAGGAGCACAAAAATTTCTGCTATGGAGGGATGGATTTTGCTACTGTTGATGGTGTAGTCCAGGTACATCAGCACTGTTGATAATCTACAACTGCTTCATATGCAAGCAGCACGTGCCATATGCCCCTCTTAACGAAACAGAGAAAGAACAGCTGATGTCAAAAATAGGACAGATACTATGGGTTGCTAAGCAGACCAAACCAGATGTCATATTTGACACCTGGAGTTTAGCATCACATACAAAGAATGCTATGGTACAGTCTATCCATGAAGTGAATAAATTTGTCCATAAGCTTAAGTCAGAAAAGGTGACTAAAATTTCAACATTTGGGTGACAATAATGCTCTGAACCTGGTTGTTTTCAGTGATGCTTCTCTTGGTAATCTTTTTGATGGAGGTACACAGGGGGGAACTTTAACTGCTCTCATGGGAAAAGGAGGAAAGCTTTTCCCCCCTAAGTTGGCAATCTAAAAGAATCAGACATATACGCTAGCAGGAGAGACTCTTGTTGTGTCAAATGAAATAGACAATGCTATCTTCCTAGCAACCCTATTTTCAGAGCTCACCACTGGAAATGCTGGACTGAATACTCTTCCGTTCATCTGTGTGACTGATAATCACTTTGTTTGATGCCCTAAAATCAACAAAACAGGTTGCAGAGAAAAGACTCAGGATGGAAATAAGCAGCATCAAGGTGCTCATCAAAAGTCAGATTCCCTTCCATGCCAGGATCTGGTCTTCCCAGGCAGTCTCCTGTCCTGGTACTAACCAGCTCTTTGAGGCACATGGATGCAGCTCTGATCTCTATAGCCCTCACCCTCTCGCCTATACAACTAGGGTTCCAGTGGGGGACTAGTCCTCTGTTAACCACAAGAGTTTGACTTCCCTACTCGCATCTGTATTGCAGCATGCCTTGCTAGATGGCAGTAGGGACCATTTTTATGATGGTCTTTGGTATGACCCAACTGTGAGTAGAACTCACGATCTCCCAGTTGAGAGGCAGACACGCTAACCACTAGGCCAGCTTGCGGTAAGGCACTCATACAAAGGCACTCTTTTTATGACTCTGTGGTAGCATCAGCGATTTTCTACGCTGTGGTCTGCTGGGGCTGTGGAAGTTCAGAGAGGGACAGGAAGAAACTTAATAAACTGGTCAGAACGGCTGGCTCAGTCTTGGACAGTCCTCTGGACACCATTGAGGTGGTGGGTGAGAGGAGGATGTTAGCCAAGCTGACCTCAATCATGGATAACCCCTCTGACCCCCTACATGAGGCTGTGGGGGCTTTAAGCAGCTCTTTTAGTAGTAGACTGCTACACCCATGGTGTAAGAAGGAGAGATACCACAGGTCATTCATACCTGCTGCTGTCAGACTGTATAACACCCACAACTTGTAACATAGCACCAATAACCTGTTTGCCGTTATATTTGCACTACTTCACCACTACTACCTCTGCCATCTCTCATCGATGCAATTATTATGTGCAATAATATAGGCCTTAAACTATTTTTATGCATACTTAGTGTTGGGTTCACCCAGAAAGAGACCCCGATTCCTTCGTGGCCTTCCCCTCGGATCCGAGGACGAATCAACAGGTCGAGAAACAGACAGAGAACCAGAGGTTTCACATGCCGGTTTATTCGCAGAGTCACTTCGTCAAAATGAAAACATTCTTGAAAACGTCTTATAGTGTCTCTGTGTTTATGTTTTGTCTTCATGTGTGTGTGTGTGTGTGTGTGTGTGTGTGTGTGTGTGTGATGGGTCTATGTGGAAGTGTGTAATGATGTTGAATCAATCATAATATAATAACATTTTTTGCTGACAGTAAGGTACAGATAGATATCAGAGTCTTGGCTTATGATCAATATTATGGTTAATATTCATGGAATAGCATGGAATGTTTAAACACAGATAATGTCTAGTCTACAGAGAAGGTCAAAGACACTAGTTTGCACAGAAAGGATCTTAATAATTAAACATAATTTCTTAACACATAAATGTGTGTTAAGTCAGTAAATTACATCTTGATTTCATCAACATAAGTAAAATAACAAATAACAATATGTCTTTAATAATGCTAAGACAAGGAATGTTAAGAAAATAAACATAAAACATAAGAACGACTTAAACACAAGAACAATGAGAATATGTCTGAAAGAGGGAGAACAATTAAACAACTAACAGGATTAACTCATAACTAAATTAGGTTAATGCTTTTAAACTAAAAACCCTTAGAATCATAAGATCTTAATTATAATTATAATGCCATTATGAAACTAATCTAAAACTATAAAACTAACATTAATCACGGAATGCATTCATTAATTACGGGATCCAAATCACTACCATAGTATATTTCAAGCTTTTATGAAGCTATGACCTAAGTTTCAACTAAATGAATTAACATAAACATGAACTTTAATTCTACCATTTCAGAGTGTGTGTGAGTCGATCTGACACCAAAACAGACCTTGGTGAATCCTTCAGACACTTCTCTGTTCAAAATACACATTCATATCAAAGAATAAACAAAATGTTCCCAAACAATGTCCAGCCGAGACATAAGGTCAACTAATATAATTTTGACACAGAATAATTCGCTGAATTCTTAACTAAACTTACATATGTCTACATATATCTTGATTTAACCTACTGATTCTGATTCATATTCTGATCATAACCTACATATAATAAAATTTGACCTAACACTTAGATATATATTCATATTTATATATATATATAAATATATAAATATTATGTATATATGTGTGTATATATACACAGAGTCTACCTGTAATGTGCAATTTTTCCGAGCCTCTCAATAAGGCAATTTTTTTCTATACTTTTTCACAGTAGATAATGCAAATAGCCCTCTGTATTTAATCCTTCGTTTGTCTAATTTTTATTTCAGTTTTATTTGTTATCTTTTTGACTTTTTCTTGCTACTGTAACACATGAATTTCCCCAATGTGGGATGAATAAAGTGAATCTAATCTAATCTAAAGCAAAAAAAATCAAAGAGGTTTTCTGGTCAGATACAAAAGCCCAACTCACTGACTGTCTCACAAAAAAGGGAGCCTCGGCCCTGGTGCTTTTAAACGCACTAAGTGAGGGACTGTGGAGTTTGTGATGAAACCTTGTTTACATGCATAAATAAAAGTATTACATGCATTAATGTAAACGCTAATTTTTTTGTTGTTGTTTGTATTGTTACAGTATTGTTCTGTATCGTTATTGTTGTGTATCTTTGCCAAATCTACTTTTAATGCCCACAGGGTGTCACTCAGGTATAATTTTGTTTATGGTCATCGGCTGATTTTGTTTTATAAAGTTTTGTAATTTCAAAAGGTATTATTTTATTACTTTTATTAAAAAGAGAGAGGGAGATTGTTAACATGTATTGCCCCTCTATGATCAGGCATATCATGTGAAAATTCAAATTCTATCCAAATTGCTTGAAACTACTCTCACTGAATTCAGGATTGAATGCAGAACACATACTTTTTACAGAATTAAAATAATGTTTATACGTTCTTGAGATGTTACCAATCAAAGATTGAAAAAATGGCTTAATTTTTACAAAACTGACATAATATTATGTATTAGGATAACATGGTCCAAAATGGCCCTAATTAACAAATGAGATCAAAATGTTTTTCTTAATAACTTTTCTATTTTTCAAGATATTTACATGGAAATTGGCAGACACCTAGATGGTTGTATTGAGGTATTTCACCTGACATCACAGGGTCACGTGACGCCCCGGTGTCCGCCATTTTGAACGTCAAGCTAGCTAATGTCAACAACAGTAGCTAGTATGTTACTGTAGCAATGTTTACGTTCAGTCTCAAATTTTTCCTTTACTGGATTTACTAGTTTACTGAGCTAGCGCGCGCCGGCTGCTGGGGAGCTAGCGCGCGCCGGCCACCGGGGAGCTAGCGCGCGCCGGCCGCGGGCAGGCTAGCGCACGCTAGCTCCCAGCTTGCCCAAGCGCGCTAGCTCAGTAAACTAGTAAATCCAGTAAAGGAAAAACTTGAGACTGAAAGGTTTTAACAGTCATCCAAATGACTGAACGTAAACATTGCTACAGTAACATACTAGCTACTGTTGTTGACATTAGCTAGTGCTAACAGCTAGCTGCTAGTGCACTGCTACAACTACACCGACCCTAATAATACAGTTCTTGGTCATTGCCTGGTAACAGCAAATTTATAACGGGCCATGTCTCAACAGACTAAGAAGTTATTTCAATGACATTTAATAACATTTTGTTTATCCTGAGGACCGAAAGTAAATGAAAATGTGAACAAACCTTAGCTGTAATAAGATGGCGACCACCGGCTCCAGGGATGACCCGCTGATGTAGGCATGTTACCCAGGCTGACACAAAATATTTTTAGGCATCCAAACTCTTATACGCTTTCAGATCAATACCTGTGTATGGCGATGGGTTTTTAATGACATAGGTATACAGATCATGTGGGCCGAAGTCAGGTAAAGACGAGGGCTTTGTGTACTTCTGTACGTCAGTGAGCAATCCTGGTGGAAGCAGGTAAACGTCGTTCTCTAAGCCTGCTAACCTCAATTTTTGCAAATACCTCTCCCTCTGCTCACCCTGTAAATGCCCTACGTCGCTGGATAGTGAAGGTGTTTTCTGCATCTCGCTCCTTTTTCTTTTATGTTTTTCATTTGTCGTCTTCCTCGCATTCAAACTGATTCGAGCCATGCCGTCCAAAATGGCAGCATCACATGACTTGGTCACGTGGGTGAAATACCTCAATACTGAATACAAAGTTTGAAAAATTTGTAAAAACAAATTATGCAAATTGTTATTTAATTAATATTAGGTAAAATCATTAAATCGGTACACTCAATAAAAAAGTAATGAAAGATTTTTTTCTAATACCCTTTTTGTGCTCTGTAGGCCTTTGTATTTCTCAAAAGTAGGGCCTCCTAGTGTTTATATTAAATAATATAAATGATAATATTCACAGCTTTCAAAGCTAACCTAAAAAAAACCAAAAAATAAAAACACCTGTATGAGACACATCCAATGAACAATTCCAATTAATTGAATTGAAATTGACACTCGTGTTTCTGACTTCCAGGTTGTTTTTTTTAAATATCATTCTGACCACTAAGATCTCAATGTTTTTCATCAATACAACTACAGTTGTATTCTAAAATAGTTATTTATTTACATGAATCAGTTTTATTTGAAAAAAAAAGTAGGTAAAGCTATGAAAACTCACTTCAAAGTCTCCCGTGAATCATAACATCAAAACTAGCTGACAGAAAATTTTGCTGAATACTTCATCAGAAACAGTGAGAGCTAGAGAACATCCCAATAAAAGTTCTGATTGATGTTCACAAGTAACCCAGTCGGAAATTAATCAGAAGAGAGCTTGACCGCTTTCCCGTGACTCAAAAAGCACTGGCAGTTTCCCGATGTCATGCAAGCAGAGAGTGTACTCTCTTGTACCAAATTCAAACTGCCATTACTCCCAAATTACTGAACAGATCTTAACGAGATTAATTTCTTTGGAAAGCAGAAATTATAAGCTTTTTAATGATAATATTCACAATAGAAAATATTCAAGAGTTAAGCAATGACAGATTTGGAAACTTAGATGAGCATCTGCATACAGAATTTTCACAGCATGGCCAGTGAGCGTCTGATATGCCTACTATTATGCACTTTATACTATTTTCCCTCTATCACATATTTTATGGTAAAAGTGTTCACACTTTGACCCAGATGGGGCTTGCGCAGTGTTGTTGGCACACATGTGAAGATGATGGTTTGTTATGGACTGTAATTATGAGCTGAATAAAGCCATTAAAGTATAAATAAACATGTTTATTGAGTCTAACAGCATGGTCTGGCATGACTCAGTACAGTCTACTGGTACATACACAAGCATGTCATACTTAACAGCTCAACTACACTACAAAAAAATACTAAATGTATGAACATTAAAATGTATATCTGGATGTGGGCTTTGGAAGCAATATATTTTCTTAGACCTAATGCTTGGCTAGACTAGCAGCATGTTTGTTATCTCATCTCATTATCTCTAGCCGCTTTATCCTGTTCTACAGGGCCGCAGGCAAGCTGGAGCCCATCCCAGCTGACTACGGGTGAAAGATAGGGTACATCCTGGACAAGTCGCCAGGTCATCACAGGGCTGACACATAGACACAGGCAACCATTCACACCTACGGTCAATTTAGAGTCACCAGTTAACCTAACCTGCATGTCTTTAGACTGTGGGGGAAACAGGAGCACCCGGAGGAAACCCACGTGGACACGGGGAGAACATGCAAACTCCGCACAGAAGGGCCCTTGTCGGCCACGGGACTCGAACCCGGACCTTCTTGCTGTTAGGCGACAGCGCTAACCACTACACCACCGTGCCGCCCGCATGTTTGTTATGTACTGATAAATGTAGACAAGGCTAAACACCATAAAATATGCTAGATCTAGGCCCTGGCTTGCTTATTACTTTTAGAAGTCCACGTTTGAGCTTACCTTTGTCATAATAAGTTATTTTCCTTTATTGGGAATTTCCTTCTGAATCAGTGAACACCCCCCACACGCACACACACACACAATAAATAAATAAATTTGTGGGTAAATTATATGGATCTGTGATGCCTGCCTGTTTCAGCTTTTGGATGTAACACGATCTGCTAGTATAATCTAAATTTTTAATTGTTTCAGAGGGATTGTACTGACTGCAGTTGTCTCGATTTTCATTATTAACTGTCATGGGTAGGTTTCCCAACAATATGGCTGGAAAGAGGAGGAGACAAAGGACACCTATCCCGTCACCAACACATACACAGAAATAGCACAGAGTACAGACAGAAATTCAATCAAGGATGGAACAACCAATTACTGTTCAGTACTCAAGGGAGTACACATCAGGCCTTTGGATTGTGAGACCATGATCCACAAAGCCTGATTTAATACAAGGGAGGGGATTCAATAAGGGATGGGAGTAAAGCTGAGGTATACTCAGCTTTACTCCCATCCCTTATTGAAAAAAGTATGTCAGGTATGTGGAAACCTGACCATTGAACATACTATAGAGGCTTTGCACTGGTCACATGATCCCCAAAGCAACAGTAACTATGCCGCCATGACAGGAGGCAGCTTGTAGTTAATTCAGATGAGGTAGTTGTTCTTGATCAGTATAGGAAGGTTTTACTGCATTGTTGGATGTGCAAATCGTTTTGAACAAAACAAAGGCATCAAATTTTTTTATTTATCAAAAGTAATTCATCATCAGGGGTGGCACAGTGGTGTAGTGGTTAGCGCTGTCACCTCACAGCAAGAAGGTCCGGGTTCAAGCCCCGTGGCCGGCGAGGGCCTTTCTGTGTGGAGTTTGCACGTTCTGTCCGTGTGAGTTTCCTCCAGGTGCTCCTGTTTCCCCCACGATCCAAAGACATGCAGGTTAGGTTAACTGGTGACTCTAAATTAGGGTAGGAATAGCTGGATAGGAGCCAGCCAGCCAGCCCCATGAAGTGTCTCACCCCCTTTTTGATCTTGGGCCTAGGGCAGGCCACAATCGCTGCAGTCTCGTCAATTTGGGGACGCACCTGCCCATGACCCAAGTGGAAACCCAGATACCGTAATTCCACCGCCCAATCACACATTTTTTTGGGTTAGCAGTGAGCCCTGTATGCCTCAGTGACTCTAGGATGGCCCTAAGGTGTTCTAGGTGTCACAGCCAATCATTGCTATATATAATAATATCATCTAGGTAGGCTGCAGCATGGGGGCAGAGGATCTTATCCATGAGCTGCTGGAACATAGCGGGAGCCCCAAATAACCCAAAAGGAAGCATGACAAATTGGTGGCACTCCTGCAAGGCTTTGAACCGTTGTTCCTGCTCCTTCCAGAGGGTGATCAGTACTTGGTGCTGGCTCTGTTGGGTGGCAACAAGGGGATGGATTAGGTCTTTAAGCAGGGAGGATTCCATGGAGTGATTCCCTTCAGTTTCCCAGGTTTTGGCACCACTGTAGTATGTTCCTAATGTGGGTGGAATACTGAAGCGCAGCAGGCAGGGACTGATGTTAACAGAGACTTTTATTTTTTAATATCATGCTTGCTTTTCAGCTTACTACTCTCATTCGTTTGTTTGCTCACTTGCTCTCAGACACACACACACACACGTGTGCTCTGGTCAAGAGAAATCTTTCTTCGCTCTCTCCCTCCTTTTCTAGCCTTTGTTGTCACTGCAAAACACACACACACACACACACACCACATTAATCGACAAACTGACTTTGCCACTCACCTTCCCTGGCTCCACCCTCCATTCACAAACTGATGCTTGGCTACGCCCCTGCTGCCACACCCATTTATTCTTGATATGTGCTTCAGTGCCTCATTTAGCCATCAACTACAGCAATCATAATCAAGCCACATCCAAAATCGAGTCGTTTATTGACCTCAGGTACAAAGCTGGTGAAAGCTAGCCTTGCTCTACCAACCAGATGCTCTGATGAGGTGAAAGGTGAAGCCAGTGAAGCTGGTGATTGACAAATTTTCAAACAGCATGAAATGGGAAGCTTGTCTTATTTGCTGGCAAAACACATTACCATTAGTGACACACATTTAAAGTAAAAGTTTCAAATGTACAGGTTTTTTTTTCTACCCCAAGGTGTAATCTTTGGGTGGGACAAATGCACACTTTACAATACTGGGAGGACATGCCCCACAAATTCCACCTGATTCCTACACCACATTTGTTTATTATTTTGGCCTGGTTGACTGGTTGAAGCTTTAAACACTTTGAAAAAGAGTGAGAATAAAATACAAATGTAAACCCAATCTTTGTCTTGGCACACCTTCATTCCTTTGTATGTTGCAGGCTGACTGAGATCAGGTCATAAAATTGGTATATGACCTCTTGATTAAGGAGGACCATGGGACCGCAGAGACCTGGAACAACCAACCCACCTCTACCGGAGGACAGGCAGACCAGTAATACCCTGTCCCTCTGCAACCCCTGGGCTTCATTCCAGCTTTCAGAGGCTCAGATGTGGTATCATAAATAAGGGTCAAGGGGAAAAAAGTAAAGGTGCATTAGTAAAAATGTGAGAATGTTTTGGCCAGGCAACTAAACACATGACCACAGCATAGAAAGATTCATCCCCTCTTATTAGAACAAACACAAATAATTTATCCTAGTCTGGCCATTTTAAAAACAGGAATTGAAAGTCACACCTTGGCTGAGAGGCATGTTATTTATGTCAAGCTGGCTCATGCTTAGAAAGTCAGATGTTCTGCTTAACTCAGTGAGGTAGTATTTCCGCAACAACTTCCTGACACACAGATATGTGACATTTATATTGCCTGACACAAACACCAAAACTATGTCACAGGAGTACCATAAAAAAAGAACAAATCTGTAAAAAAAAAAAAGAAAATTAAAAAAGTAAAAATAAATGAATATGAAAAGAAATGCAGAAATAAAAATGAAAATCAAAGAATAGGAAAATAAATGCAGACATAAAAATAAAAGAATAAGAAAATAAATGGTTTCTTAATAGCTTTTGCTATTCACTACTGGGTTTTTTGTTTGTTTGTTTTCCCTGTAACTTTTTCTTTTGCTTGAAGGGCCAAGCTATCAGTCAGCTGGCTTTGGGCAGGCCTTCCTGCCCAGGCTGAGTCGTCATTTCCTGCACACATGAATCTTGCTTTGTGCAATGTGAATATCAGAGCAATTTGACCTGGGGAGGGAAGGAAAGGATTTACTTCCTCTGTGTGTACGCTGGCCATTATTTGGTCAATCTTTTCCAGTTTAACTCTATTTTAATGGCACTCCTATGACTGTTTCCCATGTCCTCACATTATTGTTATATGTAAAATTACTTGAAAATGACTCATCATTTGTAGCGCAGTGGGGAGTATTATCGTCTCAGAGCTCAATGATCCCTCATTCAGTCCTCAGCTTGGTTGAGCATGTGCCAAATTTGCTTTTATTCTGGAACTCTATCAAATCATGCTGGATGTATGAAAACAACCTGTGTAAACACAACTCAGTTCATTCACATACAACCAATTTACATACATACTAGTGCATCTCAAAAAATTAGAATACCATGAAAAAGTTCCTTTTTTCATAATTTAATTCAAAAAGATAAACTTTCATATATTCTATATTCATTACATGTAAAGTGAAATATTTAAAGCCTTTTTTGTTTTAATTTTGATGATTATGGCTTATAGCTCATGAAAATCAGAAATCCAGTATCTCAAATTATTAGAATATTCCCTAAGATCAATCAAAAAAAGGATTTACAGTACAGAAATGTCCAACTTCTGAAAAGTATATTCATTTATACACTCAATACTTGGTTGGGGCTCCTTTACCATGAATTACTGTATCAATGCGGTGTGGCATGGAGGTGATCAGTCTGTGGCACTGTTGAGGTGTTATTGAAGCCCAGGTTGCTTTGATAGTGGCCTTCAGCGTATCTGTATTTTTGGGTTGGGTGTTTCTCATCTTCCTCTTGACAATACCCCATAGATTCTCTATGGGGTTCAGGTCAGGCAAGTTGGCTGGCCAATCAAACACAGTAATATCATGGTCAGCAAACCATTTGGTAGTAGTTTTGGCACTGTGGGTAGGTGCTAAGTCCTGCTGGAAAAGGAAATCAGCATCTCTAAAAAGCTCATCAGCAGATGGAAGCATGAAGTGCTCTAAAATCTCCTGGTAGATGGCGGTGTTGACTTTGGACTTGATAAAATACAGTGGACCAACACCAACAGATGACATGGCACCCCAAATCATCACAGACTGTGGAAACTTCACACTGGGCTTCAAACACCTTGGATTCTGTGCCTCTCCACTCTTCCTCCAGACTCTAGAACCGTGATTTCCAAATTAAATGCAAAATGTACTTTCATCTGAAAAGAGGACTTTGGACCACTGAGCAACAGTCCATTTCTTTCTCTCCTTAGCCCAGATAAGACACTTCTGACATTGTCTCTGGCTCAGGAGTAGGTTGATATTAGGAATGCGAAAGTTGTATCCCCTTTCTTGAAGATGTCTGTTCGTGATGGGCCTTGATACACTGACACCAGCCTCAGTCCACTCCTTGTGAAGCTCTCCCAAGTTCTTGAATCAACTTTTCTTGACAATCCTCTCAAGACTGCGGCCATCCATGTTGCTTGTGCACCTTTTCCAGCCACCCTTTTCAGCAATGACCTTTTGTGGCTTACCCTCCTTGTGGAGGGCATCAGTGATCATCTTCTGGACAACAGTCAAGTCAGCAGTCTTCCCCATGATTGTGGTTGTGTGTACTGAACTAGACTGAGAGATACACTGTGTTCATACTGTTTTACTCAAATTCGAAATGAAATATTCTAATATTTTGAGATTTTTTTTATGTTTTTGTACTCTATGCCATACTGATTAAAATTAAAATAGAAGCCTGAAACATTTTAGTTTATGTGTAATGAGTCTATAATATATAACATTTTCACTTTCTTAAATAACTGATGAAAATATTGAACTTTTTCACAATATTCTAATTTTTTGATATGCACTAGTACATTACATATATAAAACATTTAAAACAGGTAAATTCAAGGAATTATTTTCAGTGTAATTTCATCACAGGAGATTTATTTCAGGTGTTTCTCTTAGGGGTTGCCACAGCAGATCCTCATAATATTTGATTTGGCATAGGTTTTTACACCAGATGCCCTTCCTGACACAACCCACCCCCACTCTATTCAGGCTTGGGACCAGCACTAAGTATGCACTGATTTGTGCAACCCTAGTGGCTGGGTATTTTTACCTAATCCACATGTCTTTGACCTGTGGGACCAAACTGAAGCACCCAGAGGAAACCCAAGCAGACACAGGGAGAACATGCAAACTCCACACAGAAAGGCCCCCGTCAGCTGTGAGGTTGCCAGCCATTACTCTTATGTATTGATCTCATAACAGCTTAGTTTCTCAAGCATCCTAAATCAATCCTTTTTTATCTTATACTTTTTCAACATTTATTATTTTATGGCACTCCTGTGACTCCATAATTAACTCAATCAGTGCAATTTGTGTGAAATATCCGACGATGAGCTCAATGTCTGTTATCTCAGAATGTTTTACACCTTTTGAAAACCCATCATGCTTTTAATTTGATGGTGAAAGATATTAACTTAAGTAGATTATCAAGTAAGTTATTTATTAAGTAGCTTATTAAGTATTAAGAAGATATTAATTTAAGTATATTTCCATTAAAAACAAACAGGTTTACTCTGCCCAATTGTAAACTGCATATTGGCATGTCTTTGTACATATGTCATTATGACAAAAATAATCTTAATTTACTCTTTAACATCAAGTTCAGCATATGCCATATATTTTTTTAAAGAATGGGTCTGATGTCATAGGCCATTTCAATGAAAGGATTTGTAAGTGACAGACTAATGAAGAGCAGCCAGTATTTATCATGCTAGCTCAGACGTTTAGAAAGGCTAGGCTTTTTGATTTGTCAAACTGTGCTCAAGTGCAAACAGCAAAGCAGCATTTTAACTTCCTGCCAAACAGTGAGGTGACATTTCCATTTCCTGATACTCAGAATAAGAGTATGTGATAAAGTGACTCCAACTGAGGATTTCTTTGAAATAATTGATGAGATAAACCTGTCTCTTATCTTGTATGGGTTACTATTTGCAATGATATTTATTTCTGCAATCTCCATGGTACTAGCAAAGTCTATAATAAAATTTCTTCAAGGTTAAATATAAGTGTAAGGTGAACCCTGTATGCTACTGTGAGGTGGTGTACAATATTAAATAAATAAATAAATAAATAAATGAAATTGACAACTGCCAAGTTGTCCTAGACTTAATTGAATAAAAATACCTAAAATGTGTATACAACCCCAATTCCAAAAAAGTTGGGAAGCTGCGTAAAACAAACATAAATAGAATGTGATGATTTGCAAATCAGGGAACCATTATATTTCAATGAAAACAGTTCAAAGACAACATATCAAATGTTGAAACTGAAAAAGTTTATTGTTCTTTGAAAAACATCTGCTCATTTTGAATCTGATGTCAGCAACATGTTTCAAAAAAGTGTCTACCACTGTGTTGCATCACCTCTACTTTTAAGAACAAACTGTAAATCTTTGGGAACTGAGGAGACCAATTGCTGTAGTTTTGACAGTGAAATGCTGTCCCATTCTTGCCAGATATATAATTCAGTTGCACAACAGTTCGGAGGCACCTTTGTCATATTTTGCACTTCATAATGCACCAAATGTTTTCAATGGAAGACTGGTCTGGACTGCAGGCAGGCCACTTTAGCACCCAGACTCTTTTACTATGGAGCCATGCAGTTTTAATATGTGTAGAATGCGGTTTGGCATTGTCTTGCTGAAGTAAGCAAGCCCTTCCCTGAAAAAGCTGCTGTTTGGATGGCAGCATGTTGCTCCAAAACCTGTATATATCATTCAGCATTAATGGTGCCTTCCCAGATGTACAAGCTACCCAAGCCATGTGTAGTAATGCTCCCCATACTATCACAGAAGTTGTCTTTTGAACTGTGCACTGATAAGCTCAATGGTCCCACTCCTCTTTCACCCAGAGGATGCGGTATCCATGATTTCCAAAAAAATTTTCAAATTTCAATTCATCAGAACACATGACAGTTTTCCACTTTGCGTCAGTCCATCATAAATGAGCTCAGGCCCAGAGAAGGTGGCAGTATCATGCTCCGCCCTGGACTTCCACTCCGGAGATTTATTATCTCCCAGTTCAGCACCAATCCAGATCCGGGACGGGACTTTCATCTTGCTGGCATTCACTTTCTGATTGCTTTGCTATGCATAAATAGGCCGTTCTCAGAAGAGGACTTTGCCAGAACGTCTCGTTGTTTTTTCACGTTGTCTCTGCGCCATTATCGCTTCTTGGATTTTTGCTCTCTGTTTTTGCCTGTTCCTTGTCACAGTTTTTTGCACTATGTTTTTGTCTTTTTTTCATGTTTGTTGCGCAATGTTTCTGTGTCAAGATTTTTGTTTGGCCTATTTTTTATGTTCACGTTTTTTTGTACTTGCCTGCCTCATTTTTTGTCCCTAGTCTTTTGGATTATTTTTGGTTTATTTTTTCCTATCAAATCTTTTTTATTATTGGAGTTACTGGTCTGTGTTCTGCTTTTGGATCCTACTCACAACATCTCACCACCCCTAACAGTACGTTCTGGCCAACATGGATCCAGCGGAACTGAACCATCTGAGAACAGCTATGCAGCAGCAAGGAGCCCTCCTCGGGACCCACCAACAGGAACTCAAACAGATCACCCAGATCCTGGCCACCCTGTCCAACTCACTCAACTTTCTAGCCACACAACTCCAGCACTCCCAAGCCATGCCTACCCCTGCCCAGCCGCCTCCTTCACCTCCCGCCACTGCCGCTCGCCACGAACCGAGACTTCCTTCGCCTCAGCCCTACAGGGGGGAACCAGGTACCTGGAGATCCTTTCTGTCAGTGTTCACTGATCTTGGAGCTTCAACATCTGGCTTTCCCCACAGAACGCTCCCAGGTAGTCTATACCATCATGCTCCTCACCGGCAAGGCCAGGGAATGGGGAACAGCGGTCTGGGACACCGACACGCCCTGTTGTTTCAGCTTCAAGGAATTCTCTGAGAAAATGAGGCGAACATTCGACTGCTCTCTGTCCGGCTGGGAGACGGCAAGCGAGCTCATGGAGCTGCAGCAGGGGTCCCTATCTACCTCAGATTATGCCATCGAGTTCTGGACATTGGCAGCGTCATGCGGTTGGAATGAGAGTGCCCTGGTCGATGCGTTCCTACATGGCTTATCTGACGCCATCAAGGACGAACTTGTCTCTCGGGAACTGCCGTTGGACCTCTCCAGCCTGATGGACTTTGCCAATTGTATTGACGCGTGGGTTCAACAACAGAGGAGAGAGAGGAACCGCCTCAACTTCAACCCCTTTCCACCTCCTGCCTCGTCTGGTGAACCCATGCAGGTACAACCCCAATTCCAAAAAAGTTGGGACAAAGTACAAATTGTAAATAAAAACAGAATGCAATAATTTACAAATCTCAAAAACTGATATTGTATTCACAATAGAATGTAGACAAGTATATCAAATGTCGAAAGTGAGACATTTTGAAATTTCATGCCAAAGATTGGCTCATTTGAAATTTCATGACAGCAACACATCTCAAAAAAGTTGGGACAGGGGCAATAAGAGGCTGGAAAAGTTAAAGGTACAAAAAAGGAATAGCTGGAGGACCAAATTGCAACTCATTAGGTCAATTGGCAATCGGTCATTAACATGACTGGGTACAAAAAGAGCATCTTGGAGTGGCAGCGGCTCTCAGAAGTAAAGATGGGAAGAGGATCACCAATCCCCCTAATTCTGCACCGACAAATAGTGGAGCAATATCAGAAAGGAGTTCAACAGTGTAAAATTGCAAAGAGTTTGAACATATCTACAGTGCATAATATCATCAAAAGATTCAGAGAATCTGGAAGAATCTCTGTGCGTAAGGGTCAAGGCCGGAAAACCATACTGGGTGCCCATGATCTTCGGGCCCTTAGATGGCACTGCATCACATACAGGCATGATTCTGTATTGGAAATCACAAAATTGGCTCAGAAATATTTCCAGAGAACATTATCTGTGAACACAATTCACCGTGCCATCCGCCGTTGCCAGCTAAAACTCTATAGTTCAAAGAAGAAGCCGTATCTAAACATGATCCAGAAGCACAGACATCTTCTCTGGGCCAAGGCTCATTTAAAATGGACTGTGGCAAAGTGGAAAACTGTTCTGTGGTCAGACGAATCAAAATTTGAAGTTCTTTATGGAAATCAGGGACGCTGTGTCATTCGGACTAAAGAGGAGAAGGACGACCCAAGTTATCAGTGCTCAGTTCAGAAGCCTGCATCTCTGATGGTATGGGGTTACATTAGTGTGTGTGGCATGGGCAGCTTACACATCTGGAAAGACACCATCACTGCTGAAAGGTATATCCAGGTTCTAGAGCAACATATGCTCCCATCCAGACGACGTCTCTTTCAGGGAAGACCTTGCATTTTCCAACATGACAATGCCAAACCACATACTGCATCAATTACAGCATCATGGCTGCGTAGAAGAAGGGTCCGGGTACTGAACTGGCCAGCCTGCAGTCCAGATCTTTCACCCATAGAAAACATTTGGTGCATCATAAAACAGAAGATATGATAAAAAAGACCTAAGACAGTTGAGCAGCTAGAATCCTATATTAGACAAGAATGGGTTAACATTCCTATCCCAAAACTTGAGCAACTTGTCTCCTCAGTCCCCAGACATTTACAGACTGTTGTAAGGAGAAAAGGGGATGTCTCACAGTGGTAAACATGGCCTTGTCCCAACTTTTTTGAGATGTGTTGTCATGAAATTTAAAATCACCTAATTTTTCTCTTTAAATGATACATTTTCTCAGTTTAAACATTTGATATGTTATCTATGTTCTATTCTGAATAAAATATGGAATTTTGAAACTTCCACATCATTGCATTTCATTTTTATTTACAATTTGTACTTTGTCCCAACTTTTTTGGAATTGGGGTTGTAGATCGGGTACGGGTGTCAGCAGAGGAACGACTGCACCAACGGAGCACGGGGGCTTGCTTCTACTGCGGTCAGCAGGGACACATCTGCCAAGCCTGCCCGGTAAAAGAACGAGCCCACCAGTGAATCAAGGGGCCCTGGTGGGCAATGCTCAGAACCAGTCCCCTGCTGACTGACCATTGCTCCCAGTTATCATCACTCTCAACAACCGGCATCACCATCTTCAGGCGCTTGTCGACTGTGGGGCGGACAGGAACCTGATCTGCTCCGCCACCGCCAAGGATCTCGGAATCCCGTTACTTGCCCTTGAGGTCCCTCTCACTATCCTGACACTCAAGGGCACTGGCTTGACCACCATCACTCACCTCACCACCCCGCTCATCCTAAGGATTTCAGGCAATCACTCCGAAATGATACAACTTCACATCATTAACAACCCTCACATTCCTGTTATTCTTGGATTACCCTGGTTGATGCAGCACAACCCCCACTTAAACTGGACTGACCACACCATCTTAGGCTGGAGTCCTTCCTGCCTGGCCTCCTGCCTGAACTCTGCTCTGCCTCCCGCCAAACCACCACAGCCCTCAGCCAGCGAGTTTCCCGACCTCTCCCATGTGCCTCCGGAATATCTGGACCTCAAGCCAGTCTTCAGTAAGACCCGAGCAGTGTCCCTTCCCCCTCATAGGCCCTATGACTGTGGTATTGACCTCCTGCCCAGGACGGTGCCACCCAAGGGACATCTCTACTCTCTTCCCCCCACCTAGAGACAAGCTATGAAGAAATATATCATGGAGTCTCTGGCAGCTGGGATCATCTGCCCTTCCTCCTCCCCAGCAGGGGCGGGATTCTTCTTTGGTGAGAAAAAGGACAAGTCACTCCACCCCTGCATTGACTATCGAGGTCTCAACGCCATCACAGTCAAGAACCGCTACCCACTACTGCTCATGACCACAGCCTTCGAACTACTCCAGGGAGCTAAGGTGTTCACTAAACTGGACCTACGCAATGCCTATCACCTAGTTAGGATCAGGGAAGGGGATGAGTGGAAGATGGCCTTCAGCACCACCACAGGCCACTATGAGTACCTCATAGTCCCTTTCGGCCTGACTGACGTGCCTGCGGTATTCCAGGCGTTAGTTAACGATGTCTTGAGAGATTTTCTTAACACCTTTGTCTTTGTTTACCTGGAAGACATCTTGATTTTCTTACTCCCTGGAGGAACATCGGGGTCATGTCCGGCAAGTTCTTCAACACCTGCTGGATAATAAGCTGTTCATTAAGGCAGAGAAGAGCGAGTTCCACCAAGGCTCTGTCTCATTCCTGGGGTTCATCATCTCTCCAGCTAAGATCCAGATGGACCCCCTCAAACTGGAGGCAGTCGCTGACTGGCCCACCCCATCTTCAAGACGAGAGCTCCAGCACTTCCTGGGGTTCGCCAACTTCTACAGGCACTTCATCTGCGACTTCAGCACAGTGGCCGGACCTCTCTCAGCCCTGACCTTGACCATGTTCAAGTGGGGGGAGAAAGCAGATAAAGCCTTTTCCAGTCTCAAGCGCAGGTTTACCACAGCACCCATTCTCACCATACCCGACTCTACCAAACAGTTTATCGTCGAGGTTGACACCTCTAAGTCAGGGGTCGGAGCCATCCTATCCCAGAGGGACAACGACAGCAAGGTCCACCCATGCTCCTTCTTCTCCCGCTGGCTATCCCCAGCTGAACGAAACTACAACATTGGCGACCGAGAAGTACTGGCCGTGAAACTTGCCTTGGAGGAGTGGAGGCACTGGCTCGAGGGATCTGATCTCCCTGTCCTAGTCTGGACTGACCATAAAAGCCTGGAGTACCTCAAGTCCGCCAAACGTCTCAATTCCCGTCAAGCCTGTTGGTCTCTCTTCTTCTCCCGGTTCAACTTCATGCTCTCCTACCACCCAGGCTCCAAGAACAGCAAACCCAATGCCCTGTCCAGGATGTTCTCTTCCCACCAAGAGGAGTCCAAGCCTCCCGAGACCATTCTTCCTCCACGCTGCCTGGTGGGAGCCGCCATTCTAGAGGTTGAGATGCTAGTGCAGAAGGCCCTGCAACAGGAACCCGGTGAAGGTAACCCCAACTCCTCCTAACCATCTGTTTGTTCCCTGTCCTGTGTGAACTCAGGTGCTGCAGTGGGGTCATGGCTCCAAGCTGGCCTGTCATCCGGGAACCGCCCAAACCCTGGCACTCATCCAGCAGTGCTTTTGGTGGCCATCCATCAAGGAGGATGTCCAGGAGTTCGTGGCAGCCTGCGACACATGCCCCCAGAACAAAACAGCCAATCGACCCCTTGACGGCTTGCTAAGACCCCTCCCGACTCCCATCGCCCTGGACTTCATCATAGGACTCCCCAACTCAGGTGGCAACACATGTATCCTCACTGCTATTGAGCATTTTTCTAAGATCGTCCATTTCATTCAAATGGAATGAACTCCACACAGAAAGGCCCTCGCCGGCCCCAGGGCTCGAACCAAGGACCTTCTTGCTGTGAGGCGACAGCGCTAACCACTGTGTGTGTGTGTGTGTGTGATTTTGTTCTGTTCATTTAGTGACCTCCTGTTATTTTTGTACAGTGGTGTTATGAACATTTGTGATAGACTTCTATACTGGAAGGGATCTTGAATAAAACGGATTTAGAGGAGTTCAGATTCCTGAAATATAACATCCTTTCTTCTTCATTTCCTTGACTCTTCCTAGCAATTCCTACTTCCTACTCTTCCTAGCAGTACTCTGCCCAAGCTCCCCTCAGCCAAAGAGACCGCAGAACTACTCGTCCACCATGTTTTCTGCCTACCGACATTGTTTCTGACTGGGGTCCTCAGTTCACTGCACAGTTCTGGAGAGCCTTCTGCAAACTCATCGGGGCCACCTGTAGTCTCTCCTCAGGCTTCCACCCACAGACCAACAGCCAGGCAGAATGGGCAAACCAGGCTTTGGAGGTTGCACTCAGGTGCATAGCGTCCAGGGATGCCAGTTCTTGGAGCAGGTACCTACCCTGGATCGAATATGCACATAAGACTCTCCCTTCCTCTGCCACAGGTCTCTCTCTGTTCCAGTGCTCACTAGGTTACCAACCACCACTGTTCCCCAGCCAAGAGGAGGAGGTCGCCATACCCTCAGCCCAGCTTTTTAATACGCCGCTGTAGGAGGACGTGGGCATTGGCCCAGAGAAGACTCATTCGCTCCTCACTCGCATCCAAGAGGCAGGCCGACAAACGTCGCTCCAAAGCACCCACCTACCGAGCAGGTCAACGAGTTATGCTCTCCACGCACCACCTGCCACTTAGGACTGTCTCTCGCAAGCTAGCACCCAGGTTCCTTGGACCCTTCCTCATCAAGAAGGTAAATCAACCCATGTTCTGTTCGACTGGCATTACCACTCACCATGCAACGTGTTCACCCTACCTTTCATGTATCTCAGCTTAAACCTCTGGTCTCCAGTCCTTTGCTACAGTGATGAACTGTGTTCACAGACATTAGGTTTCAGAAGTATTCCTGAGCCCATGCAGCGATTTTCACTACAGAATCTTGTTTGGTTTTAATGTAGCATTGCCTGAGGGCCTAAAGATCACAGGCATCAAATATTGGTATTCGGCCTTGTCTCTTGCATAAAGAGATTTCTCCAGATTCTCTGAATCTTTTAATGATATTTTGTACCATAGATGATGTGATCTCCAAATTCTTTGCAATTCTACATTGAAGAACATCAATAAGGGTTAATTCTTAAAATTGTTACACTGTTTACCCATGCAGTCTTTCACAGAGTAGTGAACCCCTCCCCATCTTTACTTCTGAGAGCCTCAGTCTCTCTGGGATGCTCTCTTTATACCAGTCATCTTACTGACCTACTGTCAATTAACCTAATTAGTTATAATACAATTAATTATACAACTTTTTCAGTCTTTCGTTACCCCGTCCCAAAAATTTTGGAACATGTTGCTGGTACGAAATTCAAAATGAGCATATATTTTTAAAAGAACAATAAACTTTTCAGTTTCAGTATGATATGTTGTTTGTACTATTTTCAATTAAATCTATGCTTTCCATGATTTGCAAATCATTGCATTCCATTTTTATTTACGTTTTACACAGCTTCCCAAGTTTTTGGAATTGGGGTTGTATTAAAAAAACAAATGTTTTGTACATATAGGGGTAATAACTGCCTGTTTACATACAACCCTGATTCCAAAAAAGTTGGGACAAAGTACAAATTGTAAATAAAAACGGAATGCAATGATTTGCAGATCTCAAAAACTGATATTGTATTCACAATAGAACATAGACAACATATCAAATGTCGAAAGTGAGACATTTTGAAATTTCATGCCAAATATTGGCTCATTTGAAATTTCATGACAGCAACACATCTCAAAAAAGTTGGGACAGGGGCAATAAGAGGCTGGAAAAGTTAAAGGCACAAAAAAGAAACAGCTGGAGGACCAAATTGCAACTCATGAGGTCAATTGGCAATAGGTCATTAACATGACTGGGTACAAAAAGAGCATCTTGGAGTGGCAGCGGCTCTCAGAAGTAAAGATGGGAAGAGGATCACCAATCCCCCTAATTCTGCGCCGACAAATAGTGGAGCAATATCAGAAAGGAGTTCGACAGTGTAAAATTGCAAAGAGTTTGAACATATCATCATCTACAGTGCATAATATCATCAAAAGATTCAGAGAATCTGGAAGAATCTCTGTGCATAAGGGTCAAGGCCGGAAAACCATACTGGGTGCCCATGATCTTCGGGCCCTTAGACGGCACTGCATCACATACAGGCATGCTTCTGTATTGGAAATCACAAAATGGGCTCAGGAATATTTCCAGAGAACATTATCTGTGAACACAATTCACCATGCCATCCGCCGTTGCCAGCTAAAACTCTATAGTTCAAAGAAGAAGCCGTATCTAAACATGATCCAGATGCGCAGACATCTTCTCTGGGCAAAGGCTCATTTAAAATGGACTGTGGCAAAGTGGAAAACTGTTCTGTGGTCAGACGAATCAAAATTTGAAGTTCTTTATGGAAATCAGGGACGCCGTGTCATTCGGACTAAAGAGGAGAAGGACGACCCAAGTTGTTATCAGCGCTCAGTTCAGAAGCCTGCATCTCTGATGGTATGGGGTTGCATTAGTGCGTGTGGCATGGGCAGCTTACACATCTGGAAAGACACCATCAATGCTGAAAGGTATATCCAGGTTCTAGAGCAACATATGCTCCCATCCAGACGACGTCTCTTTCAGGGAAGACCTTGTATTTTCCAACATGACAATGCCAAACCACATACTGCATCAATTACAGCATCATGGCTGCGTAGAAGAAGGGTCCAGGTACTGAACTGGCCAGCATGCAGTCCAGATCTTTCACCCATAGAAAACATTTGGTGCATCATAAAATGGAAGATACGACAAAAAAGACATAAGACAGTTGAGCAACTAGAATCCTACATTAGACAAGAATGGGTTAACATTCCTATCCCG
Organism: Neoarius graeffei; assembly: GCF_027579695.1. NCBI lineage: Eukaryota > Metazoa > Chordata > Actinopteri > Siluriformes > Ariidae > Neoarius > Neoarius graeffei. Next base: position 25,365,432 of record NC_083588.1, read on the forward strand.
AAACTTGAGCAACTTGTCTCCTCAGTCCCCAGACGTTTACAGACTGTTGTAAAGAGAAAAGGGGATGTCTCACAGTGGTAAACATGGCCTTGTCCCAACTTTTTTGAGATGTGTTGTCATGAAATTTAAAATCACCTAATTTTTCTCTTTAAATGATAAATTTTCTCAGTTTAAACATTTGATATGTCATCTATGTTCTATTCTGAATAAAATATGGAATTTTGAAACTTCCACATCATTGCATTCCATTTTTATTTACAATTTGTACTTTGTCCCAACTTTTTTGGAATCGGGGTTGTACAGATTCTGTCATGTGGGCTCAGCTATATACAGCAATAGTAATTTAGAATGGCTAGTTCAACTGGTATGATTTTGGAAGTTGAGAGAAAAGATTCATCCCCTTCCTGAGCAAAAGGGGCATAGGTTCTGCAGAACACTGCTGGCTGTAGTGGCTTCTTATTATTGTTAGAACAATGATAAATAATTTATCCTATTTTGACCATCCAAACAAGAATAGAAAGTCATACCTTGGCTAAGAAAAGTGACTCATACTTAGAAAGGCTCATGCGCTAGTGAACTTGATACAGCAAAGCAGTATTTCCTGAGCCAACAAGAACCTGACACAGATAGGTGACATTTACATTTCCTGACACAAAGAACAAGCAGAGTGACTCAATCAATCAATGTGTTTGAAAAATCACATTGATTCATATAAAGTATGTGATGAGCTTTACTGGTCTGTTCTCAGAGAAAAAAAAAATTAAAAAACCCCTAATGGTTTTAATTTAATGGTGAACATTTTTAATTTGTAATTTTTTGATGATCAAAGTAAAAATGTTTGCACTGCCGAATTGTGTGATGAACTGTATATTGCTGCATGTCTTGTTCTTGTCTTTGTGCATGTGTCATCATAATAAGAAAAATAGAGCATTTAAAGTCTTGATTTACTCTTTCCCATCAAGTGCAGTTTGTTTGTTTGAATTATTTATCAGCCTTATTTTTGCTTTTTAAATGTGTCTGACGTCTTAGGCTACAGTCACACTACAGCTTGTGATGCTTTGCGATAGGTTATCAATGAAAATGAGGCGTTTTGGGACGATGCATGGTGACCCACTGTACAGGCAAGCTAATAGTTGTGGTCACACAGCAGGTGAACAGTGAACACTTGACTGTCACACCTTCACGTGCTTGAGTGGACACGCTCACCCACAGGACCCAGTCATTATGAGAAACACCTGATGGTGATTTGAGTGCAATCAGCATGTGCATATGAAGACACAGTCTTTGCAAAGTATTATCATTATCACGGTCACGTTTGTTTCTAGCGATGTTAATGATTTTGCTGTCAGTTTTGTTTGTGTTTTGCTTTTGTAAATATTACACCTGCTAATAAACACTCTTCCTGCACTTAGATTAAATTTTGCATTTAATTTTTAAATCAAGGTTGTAGAGTCTGGAGGAAGAGTGAAAAGGCACAGAATCCAAGGTGTTTGATGTCCAGTGTGAAGTTTACACAGTCTACAATGATTTGGGCTGCTGTGTCATCTGCTGGTGTTGGTCTGCTGTGTTTTATCATCAAGTGCAAAGTCTACGCAACCATCTACCAGGAGATTTTAGAGCACTTCATGCTTCCATCTGCTGACAAACTTTATGGAGATGCCAATTTCCTTTTCCAGCAGGACTTAGCACCTGCCCACAGTGCCAAAACTACTACCAAATGGTTTGCTGACCATGATATTACCGTGGACAGCCAACTCACTTGTCCTGAACCCCATCGAAGAGTCTATGGGGTATTGTCAAGAGGAAGATGAGAAACACCTGACCCAAAAATACAGATGAGCTGAAAGCTGCTATCAAAGCAACCTGAGCTTCAATAGCACCTCAGCAGTGCCACAGGCTGATCACCTCCATGCCACACTGAATTGATGCAGTAATTTGTAGTAAAGGAGCCCCAACCGAATATTGAGTGCATAAATGAACATACTTTTCAGAAGTAGAACATTTCTGTTTTGTAAATGCTTTTTTGATTGATTCTGGGAAATATTCTAATAAGTTGAGATACTGGATTTCTGATTTTCATGAACTATAAGCTATAAACATCAAAATTAAAACAAAGAAAGACTTGAAATATTTCACTTTACATGTAATGAATATATGAGAGTTTACCTTTTTGAAGTAAATAACAAAAAAAGAGCTTTGTCACCATATTCTAATAGTTTGAGATTCACTAGTATTTGCTCAGACTTTTAGAAAAGCTGATACTAGGGTTAGGATTAGAAACTGGATATTTCAGAGGAAACCCACATGCAGATTGAACTGAGGACCCTGGAGTTGTGTGGTGGCAATGCTACCCTCTGTGCCACCATGTCACCCACAAATAAACTCAATATTTAAAGAATATTGAGGAATTAAGGACTTTAAGAATTTGTTTTGAAACTCTGCAATGATCTGGTGACTTGTCCAGGGTGTACCCCACCTCTCGCCCATAGCCAGCTGGGATAGGCTCCAGTTTGCCTGCAACCCTGCACAGGATATGGTTATGGATAATGGATGGAATGGAAAAAAAAGTTTTGAAAATGAAGAAAAAGTGATGACCAAATGCACAACTATAAATTAATGATTAAGGCAATAACTTGTTTCAGAAGGTGACCTTTGCAGAATTAGCAAGCTTTTGCATAACTTGAGAAATTTTCAGTGAGGCATTTTTCCAGAAATTATTCTGTTGTTGTAATGTCACCAGTCACTGAAAAGAAGAGAAACACCTTGGTAGCATACAAAGCCTGCCCTAGCGAATGAAACCTGCAAGTCCTCCAGGCTGCCGGCAGCAAAGTTCAGCAGAGTGCTAGAAGATGCACCAATGACCACTGACTCCAGCTTTGTTCCCAGATACAGACCGCAGCTGACACAGGCAACATCAAGGCAATGTATGATGGTATTAAGAAGGCACTTGGTCGAACACTGAAGAAAACTGCTCCCCTGAAGTCTGCCACAGGCGAGGTAATCAAGGATCGGGCAAAACAGATGGAGTGTTGGGTTGAACATTACTCTGAGCTATACGCCACAGAAAACATGGTTGCTGAAGTTGCCCTGAACGCTATCAAGTGCCTGCCTGTGTTGGAGAAACTTGACAGAGAACCAACCCTCAAGGAACTCAGAGAAGCTCTAGAGTCTCTTATCTCTGGCAAAGCACCTGGGAAAGATGACATTCCTGCTGAGGTTTTTTAAGTACTGCAAAGGGAGCCTCATCACTGAGCTTCACAAACTACTGTGCTTCTGCTGGAGGAAAGGTGAAGTGCCACAAGACATGCAGGACACTAACATTCACACTATTTAAAAACAAAGGTGACAGGAGTGACTGTAATAGTTACTGTGGAATTTCCCTCCTCAGCATCGTTAGGAAGCTCTTTGCTCAAGTTGCTCTGAAGAGGCTTCAAGTACTTGTAGAGAAAGTCTATCCTGAATCAGTGTGCCTTCCAGGCCAACAAGTCCACCATCGATATGATTTTCTCACTGAGACAGCTGCAGGAGAAAGCAAGGAAAACCACTCTTCATAGCCTTTATAGACCTCACAAAGGCCTTTGACCTGGTCAGTAGGGGCAGCCTTTTCAAGATCCTCTCTAAGTTTGGCTGCCCACCCAGGCTCCTCAGCATCATCAGATCATTCCATGAAGACATGAAGGGCACTGTGGTATTTGATGGCTCAATATCAGATGCCTTCAACATACAAAGCAGAGTGAAACAGGGCTGTGTCCTCGCACCCACCCTGTTTGGAGTTTTCTTTGCTGTGGTGCTGAAGCATGCCTTCGGACCTGCTAGAGAAGGTATTTATCTCTGGACCAGGTCAGACAGTAAGTTTTTCAACCTCTCCAAACTAAGAGCAAAGTCAAAAGTTCAGCTGAGACATCTGTCAAGTCAAGTCAAGTTTATTTGTATAGCGCTTTTAACAATAAACATTGTCGCAAAGCAGCTTTACAGAATTTGAACAACTTAAAATATGAGCTAATTTTATCCCTAATCTGTCCCCAATGAGCAAGCCTGTGGTGATGGTGGCAAGGAAAAACTCCCTCAGAGGACATGAGGAAGAAACCTCAAGAGGAACCAGACTCAAAAGGGAACCCATCCTCATTTGGGCAACAACAGACAACATGACTATAACATTAACAGTCCTAACATCAGCTTCGTTGATGCTATAAACCCCCCACCAACGGAAACCCGAGCGCAAAACTGTTCATGACAACTGCAGTCCCAACGTCAGCAAGTCAACTGCAGTCCCCAGCCACAAAAAACATCTGTGCAACTTCCTTTTTGCAGATGATACAGCACTTACAGCTCACTCAGCTGAAGACCTTCAACAGCTCATGAACTGATTCAGCGAGGCTTGCCATGACTTTGGGCTCACCATCAGCCTAAAGAAAACACAGGTATTGGGACAAGATGTTGATTTTCCACCTGCCATCAGAATCTCTCATTTTGAACTGGATGTTGTCCATGACTTTGTGTACCTGGGCTCAACGATCTCAGACTCCCTCTCTCGACACAGAGCTCAACAGGCGCACTGGCAAGGCAACTACCACCATGTCCAATCTGGCAAAGAGAGTATGTGACAATAGTATGCTGACAGAGCACGCAAAAATCCAGGTCTACAAAGCTTGCATTGTGAGCACTCTCTTGTATGGTAGCTAGTCTTGGACCCTGTGTGCCCAACAGGAATGAAAGCTCAACACTTTCCACATGAGCTGTCTCCGATGCATCCTGCACATCACCTGGCAGGACACAGTCCCCAACAACACCGTCCTGGAGAAAGCCGGAATTCCCAGCATGTACATACTGCTGAAACAGAGATGCATGTGATGGCTTGGTCATGTAGTGCGGATGGCTGATGGCCAGATTCCCAAGGATCTCCTCTGTGGAGAACTGGTCAAAGGAAAATGTCCCACAGGCAGACCAAAACTGTGCTACAAAGACAATTGCAAGAGGGACCTGAAGGCTCTGAGCATTGATCTGAATGCCTGGGAAGCATTAGCCTCAGACTGACCAGCCTGGAGACAGACTGTGCAGAAAGGCCTCTCCAAGTTTGAAGAGACAACTGTTGAGCTGTCCGAGGCAAAGAGAAGGAGGAGGAAAGTCAAATCCCAGTCAGACAAACCAGCATCAGACTACACCTGTCCTCAGTGTGGGAGGGATTGTCACTCCCTCATTGGCCTGTCCAGCAATATTTGATGCTGCATTAGAACAACCCAGAGTGCAACTCCATAGTCTCCTGAGACTGACAGACGCCCAAGAGAAGAAGAAGAATGCTCATCACTATTCACTTCTGGGGAGAAAAGCATAGTGTGGAGGCAGTGGTTAGTCTGAGCCTCACCCAACCACTGATCTTGGAAACAGATTGGCCAGGGTTTAAAATGTTAATGAAACAGTTAGTAGTGTGAATCCTGCCACAACGTTAGCTGGGGAGGAGGTCCCAGGGCTGTCCACATCAGTTCCACATCATGATGACGGAGTGGGAGGAGAGCTCTCCTTTCTCTGGGGAATCCCTTAGGGGATGTCCCATTGGAGCAGGCACGCGATGAGTTTCTGAGACACACTTTTGATCAAATGAAAGTAATTGATGGTCAAATCCTCCAACCTAACATTGCATTCTCCTTCCCGTATTTCTGTATTATGAAGGATAGGCTATATGGAGTGATGCAGGACACTCAAATGAAAGAAAAGATGACACAGATGTTGGTTCTGAAGAGCTGGAGGGAACTTTTATTCCATGAAGCTCATCATAATCCTATGGCTGGGCATTTGGGGCAGGATAAAACACTAAATTATCTCAAGGCCCATTTCTATTGGCCAGGGATTTGCGCTGATGTCCACAGGTGGTGTGTGGCATGTCACGAATGCCAGTTGGTAAATCCAGCAACCACACCAAAATTGGCATTGCGCCCATGACCATTAATTGAGATTCCCTTCGAAAGAATTGGCATGGATCTCATTGGGCCATTAGATCGATCTGCATGTGGCTTTGTATTGGTCATAGTGAATTATGCAACATGATACCTGGAAACAGTGCATCTTCACAATATTTCAGCATGCAGTGTTGCAGAGGCACTCTTCCACATTATCTCCTGAGTCAGGATTCTGAAAGAAATCCTGACTGATCAAGGCACAACTTTTATGTCATGCAACAAATTATTGGGGATTAACACTCAGAAGTCCAGGGCCTTTCAGACACTTTGAGGCAGTCTGCTACACCTTGACATTTTTAAGTTTTTCATCTAACTAAAAACATCTATGCAAAAGTGGCACATATGGTGATATTCTAGAAAACCTCAACAATAATAATATGAGAGTAAAGTGAATGTAATGAAATTAGTTTTTATTAAAATTAAGTGTAAACACAACCAGACAAAAACCTATCTTCAAAGGTCTTCAAATCTTGTAAAAAAAAAAAAAAACACACTATAAATATACAACCCCGATTCCAAAAAAGTTGGGACAAAGTACAAATTGTAAATAAAAACGGAATGCAATGATGTGGAAGTTTCAAAATTCCATATTTTATTCAGAATAGAACATAGATGACAGATCAAATGTTTACACTGAGAAAATGTATCATTTAAAGAGAAAAATTAGGTGATTTTAAATTTCATGACAACAACACATTTCAAAAAAGTTGGGACAAGGCCATGTTTACCACTGTGAGACATCCCCTTTTCTCTTTACAACAGTCTGTAAACGTCTGGGGACTGAGGAGACAAGTTGCTCAAGTTTAGGGATAGGAATGTTAACCCATTTTTGTCTAATGTAGGATTCTAGTTGCTCAACTGTCTTAGGTCTTTTTTGTCGTATCTTCCATTTTATGATGCACCAAATGTTTTCTATGGGTGAAAGATCTGGACTGCAGGCTGGCCAGTTCAGTACCCGGACCCTTCTTCTACGCAGCCATGATGCTGTAATTGATGCAGTATGTGGTTTGGCATCGTCATGTTGGAAAATGCAAGGTCTTCCCTGAAAGAGACGTCGTCTGGATGGGAGCATATGTTGCTCTAGAACCTGGATATACCTTTCAGCATTGATGGTGTCTTTCCAGATCTGTAAGCTGCCCATGCCACATGCACTAATGCAACCCCATACCATCAGAGATGCAGGCTTCTGAACTGAGCGCTGATAACAACTTGGGTCGTCCTTCTCCTCTTTAGTCAGAATGACACAGCCTCCCTGATTTCCATAAAGAACTTCAAATTTTGATTCGTCTGATCACAGAACAGTTTTCCACTTTGCCACAGTCCATTTTAAATGAGCCTTGGCCCAGAGAAGACGTCTGCGCTTCTGGATCATGTTTAGCTACGGCTTCTTCTTTGAACTATAGAGTTTTAGCTGGCAACAGCGGATGGCACGGTGAATTGTGTTCACAGATAATGTTCTCTGGAAATATTCCTGAGCCCATTTTGTGATTTCCAATACAGAAGCATGCCTGTATGTGATGCAGTGCCATCTAAGGGCCCGAAGATCATGGGCACCCAGTATGGTTTTCCGGCCTTGACCATTACGCACAAAGATTCTTCCAGATTCTCTGAATCTTTTGATGATATTATGCACTGTAGATGACGATATGTTCAAACTCTGCAATTTTACACTGTCGAACTCCTTTCTGATATTGCTCCATTTGTCAGCGCAGAATTAGGGGGATTGTTGATCCTCTTCCCATCTTTACTTCTGAGAGCCTCTGCCACTCCAAGATGCTCTTTTTATACCCAGTCATGTTAATGACCTATTGCCAATTGACCTAATGAGTTGCAATTTGGTCCTCCAGCTGTTCCTTTTTTGTACCTTTAACTTTTCCAGCCTCTTATTGCCCCTGTCCCAACTTTTTTGAGATGTGTTGCTGTCATGGCGGCACGGTGGTGTAGTGGTTAGCGCTGTTTCTGAAGGATTTTAATCATAATATTTCATAGTTAAGTATAAAGTTAGAGTGCGGGGACAGGTAACACATGTTATTTTTCAGTGTTTTACGTAGTTTTTATTAATCCTTACAATTATATATCTTAAATTTGAAATCAGATCAATGTGCAGGACATTCTGCATAATAAGGAAATGTATTTTAAAGTACATTTTTATGTGCATTTATACATATAATTTTCTAGGGATGGAAATGGCACCGATTCGGTGGAATGGCTCTTCAGTAACTCTATAACTAACAGGTTCACTAGTTATCTACAATTTGTAAGAAAGAGTTATTCTTAATTATGGCAGACATCTGAGACAAACATGCAAACATACAGATAGGCAAAGATAGACACACAAAGAGGGCGGCACGGTGGTGTAGTGGTTAGCGCTGTCGCCTCACAGCAAGAAGGTCCGGGTTCGAGCCCCGTGGCCGGCAAGGGCCTTTCTGTGCGGAGTTTGCATGTTCTCCCCGTGTCCGCGTGGGTTTCCTCCGGGTGCTCCGGTTTCCCCCACAGTCCAAAGACATGCAGGTTAGGTTAACTGGTGACTCTAAATTGACCGTAGGTGTGAATGTGAGTGTGAATGGTTGTCTGTGTCTATGTGTCAGCCCTGTGATGACCTGGCGACTTGTCCAGGGTGTACCCCGCCTTTCGCCCATAGTCAGCTGGGATAGGCTCCAGCTTGCCTGCGACCCTGTAGAACAGGATAAAGCGGCTAGAGATAATGAGATGAGATGAGATGAGATGTTGCTGTCATGAAATTTCAAATGAGCCAATATTTGGCATGAAATTTCAAAATGTCTCACTTTCGACATTTGATATGTTTTCTCTGTTCTATTGTGAATACAATATCAGTTTTTGAGATTTGTAAATTATTGCATTCTGTTTTTATTTACAATTTGTACTTTGTCCCAACTTTTTTGGAATCGGGGTTGTATCTGGCCAAGACTTTTGAAGTTTGAACCTTGTAAACATAAGTGTTGGCTACATAAAAGTAAGATCATTCAGAAATGTTATGAAGGTCTCATTCCCATCTCATCTCATTATCTCTAGCCGCTTTATCCTGTTCTACAGGGTCGCAGGCAAGCTGGAGCCTATCCCAGCTGACTACGGGTGAAAGGCGGGGTACACCCTGGACAAGTCGCCAGGTCATCACAGGGCTGACACATAGGCCCTGTCCACACGGCAACGGATTCAGGTGAATCTGATAAAATTGTTCATCGTTTCGGCCTGGCGTCCACACGGCACCGGCGTTTTGGGTGCCCCAAAACGAAATTTTTTGAGAACAGGTTCCAGAGTGAAAAAATCTGGCAATGGCCCCGTTGCGAATTCGTCTGGATGAGTAGAATGGATTTGTTTACGATGACGTCACAACCACATGACTGTCAGTGCTTCACGCCGGGTAGAAGTGTAACGAACTCGATGCAAGTTGTCAACAAATCCTATAACTAGTCCAAACACTGTGGAAGCAGTAACCAAAGCCGCGCACCGCCCGCGCGCTTTCCAAAAACAAAACCAATCCCGCCAGCAAAAATAGGGAAAAAAAGGAGCGATCTCACCTCTTCAGATGTTGGTTTAAGTCCGACAATACATTCCTCAAAAAGGGCGTAGAAGAACAAAGTAATCCATCAACGTGCAGCATTCAATTTATTCCGGACCATTAAAGAATTCTGGAGGATATCAGAATGTTGGCGTACCGGCTTCCATCTACCCCCATTCATTCCTCTTTCCGCGACTTTCGTTTTACACTACTGATTAATAATCAAAACTTTATGTGGCTAAAACTACAGAAGAAGGGGTTTATGTGCATGCGTCTACTTCTTCTATTGTTCTGGTGTCTCTGATGGGACCGTCTTACAGCGCACCTAGAGGTGTGGCATGTGTATTGCATCATTTTCAGCAAGCGTTCCGTTGCTATATGGACCTAAAATGTAACTGATCCGTTGCCCATGTGGACGCGATATTTAAAAAAAAAAAATCTCGTTGCCGTTGTCGTGTGGATGTAGCCATAGACACAGACAACCATTCACACTCACATTCACACCATGTTATGAAGGTTCAATACAAATTGGAAAAAAGTCAGACTAACTGAAGCCAGTGGGTCTTTCAAATGAATACTGATTAGATGGGTGTTTCACACCTGTAACTGCCCCCGCCCCCCTGTCCATGTGTCGGTGGCTGTCCATTTGTCAATGGCTGTCATTGTCCTGTCAATTGCTCTGCCATGGCATTGTAGTTCTCTTCCCCCAAAGCTTTCTACTGAAATTAGCAGTTCTCATCTCAATGCCAAGCAACAAAACAAACAGTTTCTGTCTTGCTGAAGGCAAAGGTAGACGATACATGTATCACACTTCCACAGAGTTCTCCACATCACTGTGAAATTGAATAGAAAATATTTTAATAAATATTGTAATACTATAAGTTGCTCTTTCATTATCTTTTTAAAACATTGAATTCACCATTACAAAACAGACATAATGACACAAATCTGCATATCTGATGTAACTTTGTCCTATACCCTATCTGACACATAGATTAGGCTATCTATCATTCACACCTATCATTTACACCTAATCTGTATCTAATTTACACATTCTCAGTTTCAGTATTGGTTCACACCTTTCATAACAAAGACAAATGCACACTATCAAAACAACAATATGCTGCAACAATTTCTTTGGTTTCTCTGTGTTTACATCATTTGTAGCTCATATGCCTGCATCTTACTATATTATGGACAGACTTAAGCATGGAGTAACCGTACACGTACACATTTGGTAACCGAAAAATGTCTTCAAAACTTGACAGAAATAGCATGTTTCAATCGACTAGTTTTAGCTAGTTTTATTCTTCCTATAAGCTAATCGACAGCTAGCTAGTATGACAACAAGTAGTAAAATAGATATTAGGCTACTTACTCATCAGAAATGTCCTCCACGGGATCTAGACGAAACTCAAAGTGTAGTTCATCATCACCGTCATCGCTGGATACATCTGAGTCAGACGCTGGATATGTCTGACTCACTCTCCAAAGCCAGTTCTTCCTGAATCAGCAGTGAGGCTTCAGCAGGCGTCATCTTCTTCCATTCGCTGGACATCCTTCCTCAGGCTATCAGTGAATCCGAATCAAAATCTCCCTTTCCATGTGTGTTTGTTTATACTGGTGAAATGGGGCATGTTCTCACCTCGTGCTCCCAGACAATGACCCAATGATGCCACTGATTGCCTATGCACTTATCATCTGAATAGCTGAGGGGTGTGACAGTAACAGCCTGCTGCTGGCTAAGCTGCTGAAAATCATAACATTTTTATTTATTCTCTTTATAAAGTGCAATTGATACATTTTTATTTTAAAACTAGAAGATTCAAGGTTTCTAGTGGTGTTACTCATATGTTTCTAGGACAAAAACTCGTGGAGCTTCAAACGTGTGTTTGGAACAGTCCAAAAAGTCCCCCCGGGGGGACTGCAACCTCAGAGTGTTGATTCGTACTAGTATATATCACCTGCAAATGGACAGGCTCAAACGATTTAACCAAACACAGAGCTGGGACCGGAGGTAAGTCTAAAAAGTGCCGCCCAATTCATCCCAGTTTCCTGTGTTGACCACATCTCACTGTCCCAGAGAGCACAAGTTATTAGGTTACAGGAGGAATTCTGTGATGTGTTCTTGCCACCCACCCCCCCGGTCACACTGACCTCATAGAACACCACATTGAGACTCCCCTAGGGGTGGTGGTGCACAGCCACCCATATCAGCTCCCTGAGCACAAGAAAAATGAGGCTTGGGGCGAACTCCAGGCTATGCTAAAAGCTTCACTCACAACCTGCCGTACATGCTGCTACGGGCGGTCTACAGTAAAAAAAAAAAAGGCAAAACTGTGCTTGACACTTGCGCGACACTTGCGTGTGTTCAGTGCCATAGAAGGTCACAGACTGCCCGTAGAGACTTTTGGTCCTGCACATGCAAATTCTACGGGTGTTGTGACAAATCAAGAATGCATACAGTATGTACGGGACCCGTATTCCTTTTGTACGCCTGAATCAAGTCAGCAGCGCAGCTAGTAGGGGCTTTTTGTGATGACAGTAAGACTCATGAGTGATACACGGTCATTGTATGAGTGACGTGCATCAGAAATACTACACAAGTGTTCCACACTTGCTATTTGTGCGGCACGCAAGACAGAAGTACATCTCACTTTCTACCCCTATGTGTGGTGTAGAATGCACACAGCACACGTGACCTGCACGCAGCACATGTGACCTGCAACACGAGGGGGAAGACTCTGGGTATATATATATATTGGGGAAGAACTGAGGAACCGATCGTGTAGCATTGTAGAAGGGAAGAAGACCACCTCATTTGCTGTTTTTATTTGAGTACATGTTTAATTTACCATGCAAACGTCAAATAATAAAACATGAGTATAATGGAATAATGCATTTTATTACACTGTAAAAAAATCCCAACTAAATAGCCCAACAGTTTGAGCACTGAAACACTTTGACTCTGAGCTGCTGTCCTGCTCCTCCTCCTGCTGAGTGGTGGGACAGGGTGTCGGGATGTCCTTGTCCTTATCACTGAGCATGGCACAATGGCCTGACAGCAATGATGGGACTGCAATGTCCTCACTTCTGGGCATCGTTAGCTGAAACATTCATGAAAATCAGCATATATAATATTAATTACATAAGCATATAGATACTGAAACGAATGTTTAAAGCATGTGTATTTACCTGTGAAAATACCTCTGGCGGGGTGCTGTGCCTTCTGCCAGCTTGAAGGCACAGCATCTGTCCCTGTCTGTGCAGGGCTTGCCGGTGCTGCTACCATCATCATCAAATTCTTCCTCCTCCTCCCCCTCCGCTGTTTTACGCTGGGTTACTTCACTTTTGCTTGCTTCTTCTTGGATACCATTTTCTAAACTTTAAACTGAAAATTTTTAAATTTTTCCCAAAAAATATCCAATGTTCTTCAGTTGAAAGACAGATGCAGAATGCTGCAGACACACTGGTTTTATACCTACTCCTGGCATGCATCACACGCAAGTTATGAGTGATTGTAATGTGCTAATCACATGCATCACACACGCTTCACAAGTGCGGCCCGAATTCGTAGCACAGGAAACTGGTAAAATGCAAGTCTCACACACACCACACTCACTGTCCAGAGTCAGGAAACGGGCAGGTAACATCTCTGAGGACCCATCACACCCTGGTCACAAACTGTTTGAACTTCTCCCCTCAGGGAGGCGATATAGATCACTGTATGCAAAAACAACCAGACACAAGAATAGTTTCTTCCCTCAGGCTGTCTCTGTGATGAACAGCTAAAATCCAGATTCATATATCAGTAATATCACTTGCAAAATATCTGCACACTCATACTGTCATTCTGTGCTCACTGTTACTTATATTATCTCTCATTCTCATTCTTATTATCTCTAGCTGCTTTATCCTGTTCTACAGGGTCGCAGGCAAGCTGGAGCCTATCCCAGCTGACTACGGGCGAAAGGCGGGGTACACCCTGGACAAGTCGCCAGGTCATCACAGGGCTGACACATAGACACAGACAACCATTCACACTCACATTCACACCTACGGTCAATTTAGAGTCACCAGTTAACCTAACCTGCATGTCTTTGGACTGTGGGGGAAAACGGAGCACCCGGAGGAAACCCACGCGGACATGGGGAAAACATGCAAACTCCGCACAGAAAGGCCCTCGCCAGCCACGGGGCTCGAACCCGGACCTTCTTGCTGTGAGGTGACAGCGCTAACCACTACACCACCGTGCCGCCCACTATGCACCATATTGCACCAAAACAGAAAATCCTTTCTGTGATAAACAGCTAAAACCCAGACTCATATATCAGTAATATCACTTGTAAAATATCTGAACACTCATACCGTCATTCTGAGCACACTGTATACTTTATATTTATTTATCTATTTCATACTTGAGTTACCTGGATTACTTTGCACTATGTACCTATTGCACCCCTTTTTTGTTGTTGTTGTTTGTTTTGTGTGTACGCTTTTTATCTGTTTTGTACTATGAGAGCTAAGTGAAACCGGAGTCAAATTCCTCGTGTGTGTCCACATACCTGGCAATAAAGTGTTTCTGATTCTGAACACACACTGATCACGTGCATCAGATATACGCTTTCCAAGGGCGAATGGCACAATTTTTCCCATGCCTCGAGGAAGTCAGGTGTGCAACCTGTACTTGACAACTACTTTGCCTGTACTCCTCCCCCAAACTTTCCCCTGGGTTCACCGTGAGCCTGCGGCACGGCTGCAAGCTACCAAACCGTGCGACCCATGCATGTCCAAAGCACTTACGGCGGGTTGTGAGTGAAGCTTAAGATGGGGGTAACTGAGGAGTCACACAGCGACTGGAGCAGCCCAGTGGTCTTGGTTCCCAAGACTAATGGGTCGGTCCAGTTCCATGTGGACTGTAGAAAAGTCAATACAGTGTCTAAATTTGATGCATATCTGATGCCTTGCACTGATGAACTGCTCAATCAGTTAGGCATGACTCACTTTTACTTGACACAGGATTTAACAAAGGCATATTGGCAGATCCCCTTGACTCTATGATCCCATAAGAAAACAGCCTTTTCTACTCCATTTATGGCCCTTTTCCACTACCCTTTTTCAGCTCACTTCAGCTCACTTCAGCCCGACATGGCTCGCGTTTCGACTACCTTAGAGCAGCACGACTCAGCTTGCTTCAGCCCTACTCAGCACCCAAAACTCGCATGGTTTTGGAGTAGGGCTGAAGCAAGCCAAACCGAGCCAAGTGGGGCTAGGGGCATGAGGAGACACTCCCCTGTGCACTGATTGGTGAGGAGAAGTGTCCTCACATGCCCACACATGCCCCGCGAGCACTCTGGGATCTGTAAACACCGTAAACCCGGAAGAATAATAATTACGAATTACAAGAATTTCTGAAACCTTATGTGCCTTGCCTCATCTATACGCTCTTGCCAGTATTTGTTGGCATTGTCGGTGACAACAAGCCACAGCACCAAGACCAGCAACACTAAAGACTCCATGTCCTCCATGTTTATTGTTTACTATCCGGGTCGTGAGACTACTGCTTAAAAGCTCACTGATGTCACTGTTTGCGCCGCCTAACGACATCACGTGACGTCCACCCACTTTCGCTAACTCCACCCAATGTGTCCACCCACTTCCAGCCAGCACGGTTCAGCGCGGTTGTAGTCGAAATGCAACCCCAACAGCCCCACTCAGCTCGACTCAGCCCAACTCAGCACGGCACGGCTCAGCCCAACTCAGCCGCGTTGGTAGTGGAAAAGCAGCATTAGTTTACCCCAATTTGTCACCCTTCCTTTTAGGTTGTTTGGGGCTCCAATGACATTTCAGCATTTCCTGGACCGAATTCTCTGTCCCCACAATGCGTATGCGGCAGCCTACTTAGATAATATAATCATTTATAGTAATGATTGGGACCAGCATTTACAGCACATTAGGGTGGTCCTGAGGTGTGCTGGGCTAACAGCAAACCCAAAGAAGTGTGTAATTGGAAGTACGGTATCTGGGATTCCACTTAGATAATGGGCAGGTGTGTCCCCAAATTGATAAGACTGCAGTGATTGCGGTCTGCCTGAGACCAAAGACCAAAAAGGGGATGAGGCAGTTCCTGAGGCTGGCTGGCTATTATAGGCAGTTTGTGCCTAATTTTTAGGATGTCAACAGCCCTCTAACTGACCTCACTAAAAAGCGGGCACCAGATCCAGTCCAGTGGACGGAGCCATGTGAATGGGCTTTTGCTCAGGTAAAGGGGGTTTTGCGTGGGGGCCCGCTGTTGCATTCTCCTGACTTTTCTCTCCTTTTTGTTTTACAGACCGATGTGTCAGACAGAGGGCTGGGGGCCATTTTGTCCCAGGTGGTGGAGGGGGAGGAGTGTCTGGTGCTGTACAATAGCCGCAAGCTCTCCATGTGAGAGTCAAAGTACAGCACTATAGAAAACAAGTGTCTGGCCATAAAGTGGGCAGTCCTCACTATCTGGTACTACCTTCTAGAATACCCATTCACCCATTCACTCTGTCTTCCAAACATGAAGGATGCTGACGTGTGGATCACTTGTTGGTATCTGGTCCTTCAGCCCTTTAAATTTGAGGTGGTCCACAGGCCATGGGCACAGATGGTGGTGGCAGATTCCCTCTCCTGCCAGGGAGGAGTCAGCTGCAGGCCGAATGGCTCCCTGGCCTGAGTTGGGCAGTGGGGGTATGTGTCAGCAGGGGTATGGTTGAGCATCAGCTGTGAATGGCAAGGAGTCAGGTTGAACCAGTAGGCAAAATGTGATGAGGTGCACCTATGTCTAATTACTGGCTGTCTATATAGCCTGTGTGTCTGTGTGTCTTTCAGACAGCCAGGAATGAGAGAGAAAGCTGTGACACCCCGTCATGTATGTGTAGTGTTTTTGTGTTCCGTCACTGAAAAGTGTTAATAATAAAAATAACACACCTGTTCTGAAGCCTGCTCCCAATTCCTCTGTTTCCCAAAAGTTAAAATGTTGTTAGAGTCACATAATTAGTAGATTAAAATCCACCTGTATGAAATCAAAGTGTCACATTGTCTGTCACATGATGTTTGTATAAATCAACCTGTTCTGGATGGACCCTGACTCTGCCACACTACTAAGCAAGGAACAAGAATAGATCAGTAGAGATCAGAGTTCGGTTACAAAAAAAAAAATGTCCCAAACTTTGAATATCCCACAGAGCATCATTAAATCCATTATAGTAAAATGGAAAGAATATGGCACCACTACAAACATGACAAGAGAAGGCCACCCACCAAAACTCACAGACTGGGCAAACAGGGCATTAATCAGAGATGCAACAAAGATATCAAAGATAACACTGAAGGTAGCTGCAACAATCCACAGTGGAGATGGGAGTATCTGTCCATAGGACCACTTGAAGCTGTATACTCCACAGAGTGGGGCTTTATGGAAGAGTGGCCAGACAAAAGTCTTTGCTTAAAGGACCCATGGCATGGTGGTTTGTTGATGCTTTAAAAGGGATCGTGGAGGCTTCCGGATGTTATATCCGCAGGCTTTCTCGAAATGAACCCTCGGAACGTAGATATAGCCTCCTGGAAGAAAGCCCCATTTCAGCCCTTTTCCCAGTGCGTCGTTTTGCTAATGAGAAGCATGGAGGCGGGGAAGGGTAGAGGGTGGGGGCGTGCCATGGGGGGAGGGGCTGCCGTCTGCCTCCCAAGCCAGCTGAGAGCGCTCCTCATCGGGCATGGCCAGGCGGGCGAATGCCCTGGTCTGTCCGCCCTGTCTAAAAAAAATGGTACAACTCGAGCCCATGGTAAAACTGGGACTTTGTCTGTATTTTTTCAGCCTGAGGCCCATGGTAAAACTGAGCAGTTTTACCATGGAGGAGTGGGGACTTTGCCGTTTCCTCCCCCCAACTCGCCCCTGGGAGAACCGCTGCCTCCACGGGCGGCCGGTGCTGCTGGAGGGCCGCTCGCGCGACTTCGGCTCCCGACAAAAGATTGGATCTAGGGCTGACTTTCAATGGATCTCAGCGATGGAGCTGCTCTGCCACTCACGACACCCCGGCCCAGAATCAGGGAAAAATACCGCGCGCTGACATCATTAAGGTGCGACGCGAGGAAATAAAATAAATTCAACAAATGTTTGGGTTTTTACTGAACAAACAAACAAATAAAATGAACGAGTGACTTAAAAAAAAGAATGTGGGTGTCTTTGTAAAAACTGTTTTGATTGGCTATTATAACAGAGGTAGCGCAGAGTACCTGGCTAACTGCAGGAAGCGGTTAGCTGCACAGCTAATGTAGCCATTGCAAACACACCGATTTTAAAACACGGCAAAACAACTTAACAGTTATACACTTACTTGTTCGGTGTTTGTGGCAGGGATGCTTAGTACGGACCCAGGCTTCAGTGACAGTTGATGTGCAAAATCTGCCCTGTACTGTCCCAAGTTGTGGAAACATTCCTCAGGAAAATGCTTCCGACAAACATACACCGTCTTAGGTAGACTCGACGGCGTATTATTGAAGTAAATAAAATTAAGCCACTGCATCTTCAGGGGCTCTCCCGTCGGCAGTAAAAACAGACTCTTTTCTGTGTTGTCACATCCATGTACAGCGCAATTTCCATGTTTCACTCGCTTAGGTGATGCCATGTTGTTGTGTCCTCTATGGTCTCCTCACTACAACTGGGCGGGGCAATCCATACAGTGGGTGGGAATCCAGAGGGGGGGCGTGGGGATCATCTCCCTTGCTGACGTAGTAAAGGGAAGAGCTTATCAACGCGCCGTTTTGACGCACCATTCTCAAATGTTGGGCATAGTTTGGTTTACACATTATGAAATTTCTAGCCACTGGGGTGACTTAAGAAGGTCAGAGGAACTCATTTTAACGTTAAAAAACCACAGAAAGTGAAAATTTCATGCCATGGGACCTTTAAAGAAAAAATGTAAGGAAACACATTTGGAGTTCGGCCAGCAGCATATACAGTAACAGACTCCCCAAACACATGGAAGAAAATTCTCTGGTTAGATGAGACTAAAGTTGAAATTTTGACCATCATGGAAAATGCCATGTGTAGTGCAAGCCCAACACTTACCATCACCCTGAGAGCACTATTCCTACAGTGAAGCATGGTGGTGGCAGCATCATGCTATGGGAATGTTTTTCATCTGCAGGGACAGGAAAGCTGGTCAGGATTGAAGGGAGGATGGATGGCACTAAATACAGGGCAATTCTGGAGGAAAACTTGTTTGAGTTGCCAGAGGTTTTTTACAGCTATTTTTTTTTTTTCAGATTTATTTCTAATTCTTCATAGTTAACATTTTTAGTTTGGAATTTTTTATGAGGTATGTAAATCCTCATCAAATTCCATGCACTGAGAGGCACCAGTAATTATGGATTATTCCATCCACATTCACTGGATATGAGCAATTGCGCACTCTGATTGGCTACACTACTACTAGGGTATGAGCTCTTATGCTGTGGGTAGAGAAAAACAAAATGGCGGAGTGTGTCGCTGAACCCACCAAGGAAAAAATAAAAACTCTACTCAACTCCCCCAATATACAAAAAAGCAACGAAATATGGAATAAAATTATTTGATGGTAAGAACATATCTTTTTTTATTTTTCAAGAATTATTATTATCACATTTTTCACAAATTGCTACTGTCATTTCCCCGGTTTGTTTACATTCTAAGCGCAAATGATTTTGTTGGACTTTTTGTATAAAGTTTTTATTTATCAAATGCAAAAAATAAAAAAATGCTCTGTTTCTAAAAATCCAGTGAAATCGCAGCCCCTCAGAAAATAGTACTGTGCCAGTCACCTCAGAGAATCCATAATTTCAACTGGAACCTCTCAGTGCATAGTATATTAGATTAATGTACAAGCCTCTGGAGGCAGTGTTATGATCTGAAGTTTCTTCAACTGGTCAAATATTGGCTCAGCAATGTTATTCCTGCAGTAAAATAAAGTCAGTTGACTACCTGAATGTACTGAATGACCAGGTTATCCCATCAATGGATTTTTTTGTCCCTGATGGCATGGACATATGCCAAGATTCATTGGACTCAAACTGTGAAAGAGAGGTTCAGGGAGCATGTAGGATAATTTTCACACATGAATGGGCCACCACAGAGTCCTGACATTAACCCACTTTAAAGTCTTTGGGATGTGGAGAAGATTTTACAGAGTGGTTCATACTTATATGGATATCCATCAGGGTTGGAAATTAACTTTTTATCCTCCTGCCACTGTGGCTGCTTGATTCCAAAATCCACCAACCACTCAAGATTTTTGACCAGCCACTTTCTTGTTTTAACTAAAAGTGTGTAACTGCATGTGAAAAATAAAACAGTAAGAGCTATTCAATCATGATTATTTAGGTAAATAGGCTATTTTATTTCATAAGTTAAATATTTAAATTTGAGGAAAATACTGACATACTCTCTCTCTCTCACACACACACACACAATTGTGAATTAATGGAATTTACATTTGATGAGTTACTTAGTGTCGGTCCCAAGTCAGGATAGATGGAAGGCCCGGTGTAAGATTAACATGAGCTAAACTGGTTATTAACCTTCTGAAAATAAAGTATCATCATAAGTTGGACAGATAAAAAAAAAAAACACTAATCATTCACAGTACGCCACACTGTTGGCTTTTCTCCACTTCTCATTAAAAAATGTTTTTTGTGGACGGATGATGGCAACGGATGACGACGGACGGACGACGCGTGATAGCATAAGCTCATCCGGCCTGGCCTGCAGCCGGATGAGCATTCAATCAATCAATAAATAAAAAGAAGGGGGGCTGGTTGCATCACTTCCTCACATTTACAGTACTTTTGTAAAATGTTTGCATCTGAACAGCTCGGACATAAGTTGGCCCGGGTCACGTGACTGTGCAATCCTCACGACTACTGGAGAAGTGAGCGTGCAGCCGCAGCAGCACGCACACACAGCATGCTATGCTTGCACTTTCACAACAGATATGTGAGAGACGTAGAATGGCAGAAAGGAAATGTAGTGTGGTGTGGTGCTCCTTTTCATCTGTAGGTAAAACTACAGTGAGATGCACAACTGTTAGTCAGGGAGCATATGTAACCTACTTTGCAAAATTTGCCAAGTCTGGTTTCTCAGTATTAAACCTTTATTTACATCCCAAACTAATTATTTTTACTTGTTGTAATGTCAGCAATCACTATTTTCACCAAAAAAAAGGAAATGCTAAATGTCGCATGTAAAAAAAACATATATCCGTATCACTTAAGTCCATTATAACATCTGTATTTTTTTTTAAATGACCCATTTACTAACTTCATGTGAATAGAAATCATATATTTACATATTATCAAGTTATGTTTAAAATGAGACATTTAAGTACATAGAGAACATAAAAAAGCCAGAAATATTTTACACTATTGCTACAGAACTTGAAAATATTTATAGCTTATCTACATTCCAGAACTCAGCTCACAATCCCTCATTTCAGAAATTTCTGTGATACATTTATTACTAAGCTGCTAGCAGTTTCTGTTTTGTTTTGTTACATCCAAACTACATCAAGAAGTAACACTTTGCCTAAGGATTCAAACACAAAACACGAAGATAAAAGCAGTTATTGGTAACACATATTATGACCAGAAATAAAGCAGAATGAGCATTTTCTAAGAGCATGCATATTAAGCTACCTTCAAATGTGTCCACATGTTTATGATGCAATGAACTCATCATTTGATATTCCATATTAATGAATGAGTAAAAAACGAATGATGCTTCTAATTTGAAATGTTATATTTGACATGTGCAAGTTTCAAATTGTGTCTTATAAAATCTTTTATTCAAATAAGGAATCACTTATCCCAGCTTTTTATTGAAGAATTGGTATGTGGACACATTGTTATTAAACATTAGCATATTAGCACAAAGCATATTTACAGGAAAGATGCAAGGATGAGGAATCTGTTATGGTATGTGGTTGTGTATGGAGAGTGCATGGACAGATAAGCATCAGACATTTCAGGGACATTCCACCAAATGGGTGCCATTTGCTTGTTGTACCACTCCCAAATTAAACTTAATTTGTTATATCTTTTCAACACTGATTATAATAACACACATATTTAACTATTCAAAATGTGTATTGGTCAACTTCAGGCTACGTACAAGGTTTGGAAGTCAAAGATGGCTGCATTTTTTTCAGTCCTGTTACCAAAACTCTGAAAGTAACAGGACTGAGCTTTTAGCCTAGGATTAGCTAATACATGGAATTAAGCCACATGGCGTCATCGCTAATAGCATGACCACACTTAGCACATTCTAGTGATTTACCAAAAATCTGTATTTTTAAAATAAACAAATATCATCTAAGACAGTGGTTCCCAAACTTTTTTACATCACGTACCCCTTGAAGCATTTAATCTCCAACCGTGTAAACCCCCCCCCCCATGCACAACAAGAAATAAAAACATGAAACTGTTAGGGAGCAGAGTTTTATTAACTAGCTTGCAGATATTAAATACAACTACAGATGAATGGGCGTGAGAAATAAGAAACAAGAACTAAGACTAAGAACTAATTAGCCTGTTAAGAACATAACCAAACCTGTGGAGCTCTGCGTCGAGTCTGAGAGGGGGCGTGACCGGAGCGAGTTCATTAAACATGACCGAAATCCAGGTTAATGTGAAGGGTGTGCTTGAGAGGATGCACATAGCCCCTTTATGTCTGGTCGAATCAGAGAAAGTTTCAGCCTTAAATCGTCTTCTACACACAGCCTGTGCCGGTATTTAGTTTTCAGGCTCGTCAGAGATGAGAACCCCCTCTCACATAAATACGTAGTTGTGAAGGGCATTAATTTTTTGACAGCGCATGTTGCCAGTTCAGGGTACTCTGTGCGCAATCCTATCCAGAAATCTGTAAGAGGCTTGTGGTTGAAATCAATTTTCATGGATCCTGTTGATGCTATGTCAATGAGGTTCTCTTGTTCAGATACCGGCAGGACAGCAGGGACAGTAGAAAAGGGATGTTGAATCCAACTGTCCGACTCGTCACTTTCGGGGAAGCACCTGCGCAGCTCAGCAGCCAGCTCGCTGAGATGTGTTGTGATGTTGCGCTTGATGCCATCTGTCAGACTGAGGTGATTTTCACACAGAAAATTATGCAAGAACGGAAAAGTCTCTGTCTTGTTTTTGCCCACGCAGTCTATCCAGAGCTTCAATTTCTGGATCATTGCCTCGATTTTATCTCGCACATTAAAGATGGTTGCGGAGAGCCCCTGTAATCCAAGATTAAGTTCATTCAGCCGAGAAAAAAATGTCACCGAGATAAGCTAGTCGTGAAAGAAACTCTCCATCATGCAAATTGCCAGACAGGTGGAATGTCTGGTCAACAAAAAACATTTTAAGTTCATCTCTTAATTCAAAGATGCATGTCAACACTTTCCCCCTTGATAACCAGCACACCTCCGTGTGCAGTAGAAGAGATGTATGGTCGCTGCCCATTTCATTGCAGAGTGCAGTAAATATGCGAGAGTTCAGAGGCCTGGCTTTAACAAAGTTCACGATTTTTACAGTTGTGTCCAAAACGTTCTTCAAATTTACAGGCATGCCCTTGGCAGCCAGAGCCTCTCTGTGGATGCTGCAGTGCACCCAAGTGGCGTCAGGAGCAACCGCTTGGATGTGCGTGGCCACTCCACTGTGCCTCCCTGTCATGGCCCTTGCGCCATCTGTGCAGATGCCCACACATTTAGTCCAAAAAAGTCCATTCGATGTCACAAAGGTGTCCAGCATACGGAAGATGTCTTCCCCTGTTGTTCTTGTTTCGAGTGGTTTACAGAACAGCATGTCCTCTGTAACTGACCCTTCATGGATATAACGGACATATATGGTACCCGGAGCTGTGCCAGGCCAGCCACGTCCATTGACTCATCCAGCTGTAGTGAATAAAATTCACTGGCTCGTATGCAAAGCAGTAACTGTTTTAAAACGTCCCCAGCCATGGCACTGATACGCTGAGAAACGGTGTTGTTTAATGAAGGCATGGACTGTATGACACTTTTTGCCTTTTCCCCCAACATTACCCCAACTGCGTCTGCGGCAGAAGGTAGAAAAAACTCCTCCACAATATTATGGGGCTTGCCAGTCTGGGCTACCCAGTATCTCACCATATAAGATGCCTCTAACCCTTTCTTGTTTATTGTGTCTGGTTTTCTTATGCTGCTCTTACTGGTAGAAAGCCCACGTAATTCCCTTTCAAAAAACTCCCGTGGTTTATTTTTCAAGTGAGGGTGATTCGTCTCCAGATGTCTGCGCAAGAGTGACGGTTTAATTGAGTTGTGAGATAACACTTTTGCACATACAACACACTGTGGCTGAATAGACGAGCCAGTACCGATACAAGTGAACCGCAACGAAATGTAGTTCTCATCATATTTGTGTCTTTTTTCTGATGTCGTCCTTTCTGCATCCATATGCTTGCTCATGTCAGGGGGGTCATCATACTCAGTCACTGTCAGCGGCACAAGCCATGCTAGTAGCTTGATGAGCAACAGTATCCCTACTGCTGCTAGCACCCTGATCCACGGAAGAGAAATCTGGGTTGCTGTCACCGACAGGGGCATCCCCAATAGTAGGCCTAGGAGCCGATGGCGTCTTTGTGGAGGGGGGGGGTTACTCTTTTCAGCCATTTGTCCATGTTCGTGTTTGTTCGTTCTTTATTAGCAGTGATGTTTCATTGCCATAGCAGCGAAGTGACATGTAACTAAACTGACTGAAGTTTCGTGTTGGTCGCCTAGCAACAACTGTTTCAGTTGAAGGGAGAATCCTCGAGCCTAACTTTGTGTGCGTGCGTAGTAAAGTGCTGGGACTGATTGGCAGGTTGCTTATTTGTTGTATTACATTGCCTACATTCGTTGCTATTTGCATAATTTTTTTTTCTTCCCACGTACCCCCTACAATCACGTCGCGTACCCCTAGGGGTACATGTACCACAGTTTGGGAACTGATAATCTAAGAAATCATTTAAGTAACAGGACAGTATATTGACATTGACCTTATCAGTCAAAGTTTTAAAAAAAAATCATCAAATATACAGAAAAGTAAATGAGAGAACTAACTTTTGGTCTTCCCATGGCCTTCAGAAGACACAACTGATGTAACTTCCTGTTGAGCATGTGATTTATGGAATGTTCCAAATTTGTCAGATAGGGTAATATGTTTGGGTAACAGGACTGAGTGAAAACCCAGAGACATGACTAAAATGTGTATTTTAACTAAGATATTGTGGATTTCTTATGAAAAAAATAGATTTAAACCATGGATAGGATATGGAGTCACACAACAGTGCAAAAGAAATACTGTTTCTGAAGGATTTTAATCATAATATTTCATAGTTAAGTATAAAGTTAGAGTGCGGGGACAGGTAACACATGTTATTTTTCAGTGTTTTACGTAGTTTTTATTAATCCTTACAATTATATATCTTAAATTTGAAATCAGATCAATGTGCAGGACATTCTGCATAATAAGGAAATGTATTTTAAAGTACATTTTTATGTGCATTTATACATATAATTTTCTAGGGATGGAAATGGCACCGATTCGGTGGAATGGCTCTTCAGTAACTCTATAACTAACAGGTTCACTAGTTATCTACAATTTGTAAGAAAGAGTTATTCTTAATTATGGCAGACATCTGAGACAAACATGCAAACATACAGATAGGCAAAGATAGACACACAAAGAGGGCGGCACGGTGGTGTAGTGGTTAGCGCTGTCGCCTCACAGCAAGAAGGTCCGGGTTCGAGCCCCGTGGCCGATGAGGGCCTTTCTGTGTGGAGTTTGCATGTTCTCCCCATGTCCGCGTGGGTTTCCTCCGGGTGCTCCGGTTTCCCCCACAGTCCAAAGACATGCAGGTTAGGTTAACTGGTGACTCTAAATTGACCGTAGGTGTGAATGTGAGTGTGAATGGTTGTCTGTGTCTATGTGTCAGCCCTGTGATGACCTAGTGACTTGTCCAGGGTGTACCCCGCCTTTCGCCCGTAGTCAGCTGGGATAGGCTCCAGCTTGCCTGCGACCCTGTAGAAGGATAAAGTGGCTAGAGATAATGAGATGAGATGAGACACACAAAGAAGTGACTAACTTGCTGAAATATTTTTCCAACAATTCTCACAGAGTTATGGGACCCCAACAGAAAATCAGTCACCTTGTTAAACACTTTTTTTCATCAATCTTGAAACAAACATACTTTTAAATAAAGAATCTATAGAGTAACAAACTCCTAAAAGCAAAAAGTTATGTCAGTTGAATAGACTGAGCAGTACACCACCTCTGAGGTTCTAACTGATCCCACTCAGTAGTTTAGGTCCTTTTACGGTTACATGGGTATCTAATGTATGAACTATACTTTGGACCCGAGTAAAAAAGGTTGTGTGCCACAAATAACACCTATTATGAATATAATAATTGCATATTAATTATATAATAATTTTATACCAATTTCCTATATGTGGTTTCAGGGTTCTTTTTATGCGCAAAATTCCCCTGCATAATTAACTATAAAACAGCAGCCTACAAACATTGCAACAAGTCCAGATTTATGAATTTATATCTGAACTTGTATATTATTACCAAAAACAAGACTTGGCAAATTTTGCAAAGTAGCCTCCAAATATAAACAAATACCACCTGACTATGTGGTAAGAATGTGCCACACAGCAGCAATACGAGTAACCTCTTCAAACATTTAAAAACAACGCACCCTGTTTACATCACAATTCTAATCTGATATGCAAGCCAGGGACAGTCATTATTTCTAACAACCCTGGAACTCGTATATTGGCTGCGAGGGCAGAGAATAATACATTATATCAAAGCAGTTTTCATGATCAGGATCATTTTTTTTTAGGTTATAATTTATGACTGACTATTTGTAAGGATCAGAGAAGTGAATGTATTTGTCAGCTATCAGGTTGCTGGTTAGGTTGAGAGACAGTTAGAGATGAAATTGAATTGAATATTGTTACTATTTCAATTGCCAGTAGTAAAAAAAAAACAACAACAACTGAACATTGCTCTCAGGAAACTTTAATAGTTGAATATGAAAAAAGTCATGGCCTGTTTAAGAAGATTGAGAAAAAGAAAATGCAAATATAATTTTTATACTTAATTTAATTTTTATTTTTATATTTAATTATATAAAAATAATTCTATGTTGTTGGTGATTAATTTTATTCATATTTATGTTATAATTTATTTTTTATTATTTAATTACAGTATTTCTGTAAAACTTCCTGCATTTTATATTTATTAGCACATACATTTATTTACTTGTAATACATTTATTATTAGTGACCAGCATGTGTCATTTGATTTGAATACCAATTTAAGAGTAGTACAGTATCGGTACCAGTATAGTTAAAATTCTAACAAAGTATTGGTACTCTATCGAATTGAAAAAGTTTGGTATTGCTTATCCCTACTAACAAGCAGTGAGTGACAGCCACAAATATGAAGCTCTGTAGAAAGCTGTCCAATCACGTGAAAAAAAAATCCAATTGGCTGCGTGTCTGGGGCGCACTTTGCTGCACCTCAGCTAAAATCTTGAATCCGACAGTTAAAACGCAGCCTCAGGTCACCTGCACAAAAAAAAAGTTTGTGTTGTCACATACACACATACAGGGCTGGCACCCTGGCAGGCAGACGTATACATGAAGTTTATGTGTTTACATAAAATTTAAATAAATACAGTTTAAAAATGGGTTAAAAATACTTAGCTGGATACAGGGGAAAGTAGAACTTTGACTCAATAAATACTTTTGCTTAATTAATTTATATTCGCATAGTCTTTCTCATCTGGAAGGGGGCGTAGAGGCTTTGCACTGTCACATGACCTCCATAGCAATGGTATACACTGCCATGATAGGAGGCACACTTGTAGTATTTCATTCAGACAAGTTAGTTGTTATTGATCAGTATGGGAAGGTTTTGCTGCATTTTTGGATGTGCAAATTGTTTTGAATGAAAAAATGATCAGATTTTTTAATTTACCAAAAGTAATTCATCATCAAGGGAAAAACTGGAGAGATTTCTAAACATAGAAGGGAAAAATGGCTCAAAAACATACAAAGTGCAGCAAGGTGCTCATTCTTATTAAGTAACATTGAACATGAGCTTGAAAACCGCACTGCACTTTGTCTCTTTACACTCATGTTCACTTATCTGGATAAGAATGAGCACCTTGCTGCAGTTCTGAAGTTAATTAATTTGTGCTAGCAGCTGGTTACTCTCACTCAGGATCTTTCTACTTTGTTATGCTTATTATCCTAATGTTTTTAGGATGCTATTTCTCCCTCAGTTTGCAACCAATCATCAACAAATTTCACATGCAGAATACCTCTGGGATGAAATATGTTGCTATGACTTTTCATGGTGATCCGACTCACCAAACCAGAATGAGCCACGAAAAATGGGATTTTTTTTCAATCACTTATAACTCTGTCAATTTTCATGATTTTCTCAATCAGTTTTTTTATTTTGTTCAGGGCAGCAAGGCACAACTTTTCCTCACTAAGAGTCAGTCTCTGTCACTTACCATTCCAGCGTTATAGGGTACACAGTGACTGTCAGACCCGCGTGCATTGGCTAACTCTCGCACGTGCTCTGGATGGCGTGTGCTGCAAACTAATTCACACATGCACGCCGCTAATGACTCACACCGGCACTGGATTAAGAGACAATCGTTGCGCATATATAAGGACTCTGAATGCACACTCATGTTAAGTATTGAGTTTTTTGGACACATTACCAAGCTGTGCGGTGTTTTGAGGTCCTGGGTTCCGAGGTCTTGTTTCTAGTCCTTTGATTCTGCTTGTGTTTGCGTCTATGATATTCCGTTTGTGCCTCACTTGACCTACTGCTTGTTACCATTTCGGATTTATGCCTGCCAATATGGACAGTTTGCCTGATCATCTTATTTTTAATCTTCTACACTTACATCTGTCTCCAACCATCACTGACAGTGACCAGATGTCCTGGTGTGTAACAGCTAGTGCAAATTACTGTGACTTTAGTCACAGTCTCGATCTGTTTTTGTGTGTGAGGTGTGGTTTTTTTTTTTTAAACCTTTGTGTAAATGAACCATAGGGTTACCACTGAGTCCTGCCAAATGTTTGCGAGCCATTTTTCCTTTTTACGTTTAAAAACGTTTTCTAGTTTTTTTTCCCCCCATGATGATGAATTACTTTTGGTAAATAAAAAAAAAACCTGATGTTTTTTGTTCAGAACATCCAAAAATGCAGCAAAGCATTCCCATACTGATCTATAACAACTAACTTGTCTGAACGAAGTACTACAAGCTGCCTCCTGTCATGGTGACAGTTACTGTTGCTATGGGGATCACATGATGGTGCAAGGCCTCTACTGACCAGCTGCCAAGGTGAGGGAACCACTGTTTATGGCTGCTATATTGTTATTGATTACAGGAACTAACTTATTTTGTGGATGTACTAGAACATTAAAAATATCTACAAAAGAATAAAAGGTACATGTTATTCATTAATTTAAAAAAATACTGGTGGCAAGTTACTCTGGTACTATAAGAGGAATAAAACACTTCAGGATGTGCTGTTCTAGGAAGGAGATAGTCTTTTGAGTGATAACAGCTTTCCACTGTTTCAGAAGTGCCTCACACCATCTCCTCATAAATTGTTTGGCCTGATATATTGTCTATGTTGCTACTGTATCTGCAATTTTTTTTCAAGTTACATATTATCTTTGCGTCTGTGTTTGTGTCAGCCCTGTGATGACCTGGCGACTTGTCCAGGGTGTACCCCGCCTTTCGCCCGTAGTCAGCTGGGATAGGCTCCAGCTTGCCTGCGACCCTGTAGAACAGGATAAAGCGGCTACAGATAATGAGATGAGATGAGATATTATCTTTGCCTCCTCAGTTCACAGCATCTTCACTGTTTACCCTGTTTTACAAAATTAGAGGAAGTGGTCTGAGAAAGTATGTGTTTTGGGTCTGATCTGCTATGGCCAGAGCCTATAAAGATAGAAGGTATGCAGGTATGTGAACAATGCTACTTGCATAGCTGCCATGCCAAGTACACCCCAGATTAGAATTAGCTGGTGTAATGTTACTGTATTTTCTAATGCATTCCAATTGTATTTGCATCAGATTTTCTATAAGGAAAAAAGGATAATGGGAGTACAGAAATCCTTCAGATGTAAAGCCACTGGTGATGGCAGCTTGAGTAAGCCTTTTGCCAATCAGTGGACAAAGAATTTCCAAGTTGGCTGAGAATGATGTTTGTTCAGAGCAACCATCATTATCATCAACAACAGATTAAATATGTAATTAAAAAAAATGATTTGTCAAAAAAAAAAAATGCACCAAACCAAAGTTGGCTTTAAAGTTAAAAAAAAAAGATTGCACCAAATTATTTTTTATTTCTGTTAAAATATTACAGATATGCCAGTAAAAACATAAATGCCACAATAATTGAATACATAACACAATGACATTTTGAGTACAAGAATATCAAGCAAGCTGAAAACCATTTTTGAGCATTTTAGTAATGACAACAATCCTGAAATTTTTAAACAAAAAGGGGAAAAATGTCATCTTATTTATTTTGCACACGGTGCATATCCTCATAGACTGGGTTATATTCCCTTGATGCATCATATGCCTGATTCAAACACTGGGCCTTCACCTGTAAACAAAACAAGTGTAACCTTTGAGCTGATTCAGTTTTCTTTTTCATCTTGCGTTGCTACAAAAAACCACAGGCACCATACAACAGTTGCTTTTTCAGGAAATGCAGAGCATTGCATAACAAATGGAATTACTATATTAAAAAACATGTAAGCACAGATAAGGGAACAGATGCTCTCTCCCACACACACAACACATGCATACACACACACCAATAAAGTGGTCTTGTAAAGTGGTACAAATGGTTATGTATTGTCATATATTTGTCATTTTATTATATAAAATGACAATACTAGACTAGTCCATACAAATTGCTGCAGACAGATCTGTAATGCCTACCTTGGGTGTTAACACCCATATCACCAGGAGAAACACTACAAGCATAGTGCATGCAGTCAGGGCAAAGACCAGCACCAGTGGCTCAGACATTGCAGACCCATTATCAGCTGGTTTTATGGTTTTGAGTGAGGTCTCATCCACATCTGCAAAACCCACATGTCAGATAGAACCTTTATTATTATTATTATTATTATTATTATTATTACTGCATTATTGATTTAATAGCTTATATGTAATCTATGAAATCAATATGGACTACAAAAAAGTGAACTGGCTGGAGAGCCTCATTTCCCAAGTGAGGAAACACTGATCTAGGATAAAGACAACTACAAATGATAGGGTTTTACTTGTGTTTATATGTAAATTTGTACTTTGCTTACTAAAGTGAAATAATTCTGATTTAATGATGCTGCACAAGACAAATCTTGACAATAACCACACATTTGTGTCACACTTTTCTTTGTCTAACAGAAAATGGTGGAATGCACAGGGAAAAAATGGAAGAATTATTCACTGTTATTTAGTATTACAGCCTAGTGAATTGCTGTCAGTATCAGTATTATCGAAAGACAGACAGTACACATACCTTTCACAAACAGGAGAATGCTACAGCCTTCTTTTTTGTCTTCTACATTTTTGTCCACATCATATTTGCTATATTCGCCTATGTACAATCCAGAGTCATCCAGCTGTAGGTCACTAATCCTCACAGTTAGTTTGTGCATGTTTTTACCGATTTTCACTCTTTCACTGTATCCATTACTGAGAGTAGCCTTGCCAGTATTCTTGTCAAAGACCACCACTATGTGCTTGCTCGGGAGTCTTGCATATAGCATGAAATGATCTTTTTTATCATCCTTTGTGCTGCATTCCATGGTAAAATTCTCCCCCTTTTTCATCATTACAAAACCATTTTCCCTCTCAGAGGCTGTGTAAAGACAGGAAAATGTATCAAGCATTCTTGAAAACAAAACAACACTGCTCATTCCAATACCATATCATAAAAGGTACCACTTTTAACCATGTCTAACGAAAATATATAATTTTTGTTTGATAAACAGAATGGGTGAATACATCATAATAAATCACCTGCTCCTAGAACGCTGTAGACAGCCAGAACAGAAGTAAAGCACAAAATTATAATCAGAGTTGTCATCGTGGCTACATCAGCCAAACTAAACCCACTTCAGTGTGCTGCTTGATATAACAGCTATAACAGGAAATAATCGCGACTTCAGTAAAGGACTGTAAAGGGAAATATGCTGACCTCGACAAAACTGTAGAGCAAAAACGCAACTCTCGCACGTTCATTGAGCTGTAACACAAACCATAGGGAAGAGAAATTTCACACTTCTTTGTTGTGAATGAGGAAATTGACTGAAATTTACCTCAGCCAAAGCATCGAGAGTTAGAAATGAAAAGCACCCTCCGAAAACAAAGCTGGTGACTGACAGCTGGTGGTTTAGAAAAAAAATTATAGCGGTCCTAAAAAGTTGCATACCCTATCTTCGATACTTTTGGTACTGCAGGGAGGGGTAAATCTCATTTACACTCACCCTCCACCTTAATAGGTATGAAGGAGTATTAAGGTCACATAGAAGGGGAAAAATCTGAGATATTGAGAATAAATTAATAATATTAAAGAGAATAAAGTTGTAATTTGACGAAAAGATAGTCATAACATTATGAGAACAAAGTCATAATATTAGGCTACATGTTATTTTAGGGGCGGCACGGTGGTGTAGTGGTTAGCGCTGTCGCCTCACAGCAAGAAGGTCCTGGGTTCGAGCCCCGGGGCCGGCGAGGGCCTTTCTGTGTGGAGTTTGCATGTTCTCCCCGTGTCCGCGTGGGTTTCCTCCGGGTGCTCCGGTTTCCCCCACAGTCCAAAGACATGCAGGTTAGGTTAACTGGTGACTCTAAATTGACCGTAGGTGTGAATGTGAGTGTGAATAGTTGTCTGTGTCTATGTGTCAGCCCTGTGATGACCTGGCGACTTGTCCAGGGTGTACCCCGCCTTTCGCCCGTAGTCAGCTGGGATAGGCTCCAGCTTGCCTGCGACCCTGTAGAAGGATAAAGCGGCTAGAGATAATGAGATGAGATGAGATAGTCATAACATTACGAGAACAAAGTCGTAATATTAGGCTACATGTTATTTTAGGGGCGGCACGGTGGTGTAGTGGTTAGCGCTGTCGCCTCACAGCAAGAAGGTCCTGGGTTCGAACCCCGGGGCTGGCGAGGGCCTTTCTGTGCAGAGTTTGCATGTTGTCCGTGTGGGTTTCCTCCGGGTGCTCCGGTTTCCCCCACAGTCCAAAGACATGCAGGTTAACTGGTGACTCTAAATTGACCGTAGGTGTGAGTGTGAATGGTTGTCTGTGTCTATGTGTCAGCCCTGTGATGACCTGGCGACTTGTCCAGGGTGTACCCTGCCTTTCGCCCATAGTCAGCTGGGATAGGCTCCAGCTTGCCTGCGACCCTGTAGAAGGATAAAGCGGCTAGAGATAATGAGATGAGATGAGATGTTATTTTAGAGGGGAAATATCAGAAGAGCAGCTTGCCACCTGCATTACAATGAGGAACATGGAGCATCATATGAAGTTATACTTCAGTATTGATTTCACAAATAAAGAAATACTTAATCTTTTGGCACATCAACACCACATTGTCATAAGTATCAGGATTTTTGAAGAGATTGTGGAAGGAACTGTCTATTCTAAAGAAAGAACCACACAGACTTGGAAGAAATCGCCTCATTTGTTACATATGCATCCGCCACCATGTTGAATGATAGTGCGAACCATAGACATATAAACATAGACGCCGCCTTCTGCGTAGAATCATACGTCATCCTCGCCGCCATATTGGATGTGGCAAAGTGGAGATTCTTCAACCATCTCTGGTATAGTGTCTAGACAGTAGCCGAGAATAAAGATGCCTCATTCATGTGTTGCGTTTAACTGTACCAACAGGTTTACCGTCCAAACGAGATCACATGGGATTACCTTTCACAGGTGAGACTGGAAAATACTTTTCATTGTAGTTGGTCATTATAATGTAATTTTACGAACAGATTTTTCTGACTTTGTGGCTAATATGAAGTTTTGCGCATAATAGCCGCTCGGTGAAACCTGTCTCCAAACAATGAAGTATTTCCTTCGTAACTACACTGATTGTTGTTAGTTGCTTAGCTAACTTTTCACATACTATGTAGGTTTCCCAAAAATAAAGACATGAAAAAGCAGTGGGAGACAGCTGTGCGACGGGAAGGGTTTTCTGCTACTCCGTCATCCATGCTCTGCAGTGAACACTTCAGAATGGAGGATTTTGACAGAACAGGTCAGACAGTCAGGATCAGAGAGGGAGCTGTTCCTTCAGTCTTCAGTTTCCCAGCTCATCTCCACCGGGTAGGTGTAGAGTTATAAGCAGTGAGAATTAGATAATACAGTGTCACACTATGATGAAAGTTTTTGAACGTATGATGAATATTTTTAACCTTTCTGAATGTGAAGGAATCAGTGATGTATTTTGTTTTGGTATGACGTTAGAACCTGGCCGAACTCAGTTTGGCGGTCATTCAGCTCACTTTATTCAACGAGAGTAGGTCTGTGTGGTGACTCAATAAATAAAACAGTAAATTTTTATTTTCATTCACTATTTCCAGTTTTTCCACTATTTCCATAATTTATCATATTCAGTCTTGTAGGTTGGTTATTGTGGCCTCAGGTTTTGGTAGCTTGCTACAGTATGCTGACTGATTAGCTTACCTGAGCTATCTATCGCGTATCTGTCGCTAGTTTGCAGTGTACAGGGTATTTTGCACACTATTTATAACCATCACATTAAAAGTTATATATGTTGTTTTGATGCCTGTTTGTTTCCCAAATATATACGTGTGTGTCTTAATGGGTGAATAAAAGGCATCGAGTTAAATATTATTGCAGAAAGGGGCTTTATGAAGTTCAGTCCATTTACTTGCATTGGTTTACGGGGAAGATTTGCCACATCCAATATGGCGGACACTCTGACGTATCCCAGCAACGGGGCCACCAGCTCAATGCGGCGTCTATGTTTATATGTCTATGGTGCGAACAATAACTGTGATGCATCTCTGACTTTCTCAAAATATTATGATTCTCTGGAGTCCTCTCTCAGCTCAAGATTCAGAGAAAAAGTTTAAATTTATGGCTTTGACCCATATAAGTTAAAGCCATCCAATTATACAGAGGATTTAGCCTCATTACCACCGATTGAATACCCTGATATTGTGAACTCTGTAATGTTTGACAATACTGTCTTATTTAGGACTTTTATTTTGAAGTTCCCAGCAACAGAAATGACAATACTGCGTGCAGGCATTTAGCTTAAAGTTAGCGAGAGGAGTGTGTGTTGTATTCAGAAGCATGCAATAAAGTGGCAAAAGCCTGTACAGGGTTCCCGCGGGTCCTTAAATACAACTTTTGGTTTTCAAGGCCTAAAAACGTCTTAAAGGAATGTTCACTATTAAAAACAAAGTATTATCTATAATCCATGAATAGTTTGTTTCACTACTACTACTAATAATAATTACTACTTTTTTTTAATAATAATTTTAACTAATCTTATAACTCAATTTTATAGCATTTTTATAATCACTACTTATTATTTATTAGTATAATTTAGTAGTTGATGATAATTACTACTTATTATTAAATTACATTTTGATAATCACTGCTTATTAATTAAGTAGTAATTAATAATACTGAATTATAATTGCTACTCTAATTATTAATTAATATAGCTAATAAGTAGTGATTATTAAAATGTTATAAAATTGAGTTAATTTTTTTTATTATTATTAAAAAGTAGTTTATTATTATTATTATTATTATTAGTAGTAGTAGTAGTATAGTAGTAGTAGTAGTAGTAATACAAACAATTATTCATGGATTATAGATAATAATTAATGATTATTTTTGAATAATGAACATTGATATAACAATTGCACTGATAATTAGTTTAGTTATTACAACACATTGATTAATATTGATAATGGTTATGAAAGGTGACAGTAGTTTTTGTGTTTAATGTAACGCTCTGATGATTGTATGACTGCATAAACAGGTTTATGCTGTTACCTGCTATAATGCAGAAGATACTCGAGAACTTCCTCAGCCAGCTGTATACTGTACGACACTCAGACTGATTTTGCTGTCGGACACAAAATCACACATCATCAAAGATAATCTTTGGGGACTGAAATAATGCCAGCTAAGGTTGTTCAGCTGGTTCTACTTGCTGTTTATTGTTTTCGTTTTTGAAATGATTCATGGTGTTTTCTCCAGTAAACACCAGTCTTCTCCTTGCTGCTACAGTAGTTCTGCAGGCCCAAAACACACGACTTTGCTTCAGCTGTTTGCATGTCTAACAGTTGCCATTGATGCACCCTGTTGTTCACCAATTGTGTGCATTCTTTTTAAAGTTAATAAAAAAACTATTGCAGAAAACAGTTTTAAGTTGTCGTATTTATCATTTTCTTTGCCATGGTACAGTCTTAATTTTTCCATTTAGAGGTCTTGAAAAGGTCTTAAAAGTCTTTAAATTTGTACTTGAAAAATGTGCAGATACCCTGCTGTAGCTGCTGTACAGTGGCGTGGACCTGTTTTTACCAAATAGATAGACAGTCACAAATCCAGCCTCTGGGGGTGCATAAGGGCACTCTTGGTGCCCGGATAAATTGAAGAGGGTTGCGTCAGGAAGGGCATCCAGTGTAAAACTGTGCCAGATCTAACATTCAGATTGTAAAGAGAAATACTATACCGGATCGGTCAGGGCTCGGGTTAACAACGGCCGCCTTCGGTACTGTTGGTCAACAGGGTGCCGGTGGAAAGTATGCTACTGTTGCGCCAAAACGGAGAAGAAAAAAGAGAGGGGGGAGGCGTGTT
Source organism: Neoarius graeffei (assembly GCF_027579695.1). NCBI lineage: Eukaryota > Metazoa > Chordata > Actinopteri > Siluriformes > Ariidae > Neoarius > Neoarius graeffei. The sequence goes on from NC_083588.1 coordinate 25,401,879, forward strand.
AGGAGGAAGCATGAAAGATGGAAGGGAAGGAGCTTAGAATTGAGGGTAGGAACACTGAATGTGGGAACATTGGCTGGCAGAGCAAGAGAGTTAGCAGGTATGATGGAAAGTAGGAAGTTGGACATTTTGTGTGTGCAGGAGACGAGGTGGAAAGGAAGCAAGGCCAAGAACATAGGAGGTGGATTCAAGTTGTTTTATTATGGAATCGATGGAAAGAGAAATGGTGTTGGTATTGTTTTGAGGGGAGAGTTGTTCAACAGTGTGATTGTTGTGAAGAGGGTGTTGTGAAGAGGGTGTTGTGAAGAGAGTGATAGGTATGAAGTTGGAGATTCAAGGAGTGGTAATCAATGTTGTGCAGGGATGAGAATTTTCCGCCGATCGGCGGATTTCCGACTTTTTCAGACCAAAATGATCATTTTTGAGATCGATGTAAATCCGTTGAGAAATTTTCGGGGGGAGGGGGGTATGATTAATGATCTGTGGTCATCTTATAACGCAGATATCCCAAGTCTCCCGGAACTTCCGGGAGTCTCCTGCATATTGATAGAAGCGAGCAAGAGCGTGCGCGCGCAACATTCAGGTCTGCATCACGCACCTTAGAATGTGCGCGCGCGAGGGAGACTGTGTGCAGTGTTGCCAGATATTGCTGACGTTTTCCAGCCCAAAATATGTTCAAAACCCACCAAAATGCACTTAAAACCACCCAATGTGGCAACACTGCCTGTGTGCCTGTTCATGTAGCGCATGCCAGACAAAGAGCATCCTGATTGGGTTACTCAGCAAAATAAGCCAATCAGCTTTCAGTGTGGGCGGGCTTTTATCCCTTTTCTCGAGGACCGAAGTTTTTAGTTGAGTCAGTGCAGCCGACAGGACCGACATAGCAGAGAGAGAGCACGCGCCCCAAAAAACCAAAGTACAAACCCCACTTCACCTCAGATTACACAAAAGAATCTCCCTGTCTAATAAGGGTAGAAAATAATGACAGTTTCGCGCGATGTACTGTTTGCAGCAGTGATTTCAGCATGGTGGCTTAAATGATTGTAAAGGACATGTTGAGGTGAGGAGTGTCATTTCATGTGCATTATATTTAGGCCAACAACAGGCTGTCATGAAAAGACCAAACTTATTGAAGATTTCCGTAAAGTAACAATGTATGAATATATACATGTATGTATGAATATCATATGAATATATGTATGAATATATGTATACATATATGAATATATGTATGAATATATGTATGAATATCATATATATCAAATACACGTCATATATAAGTGTGTATCTTTTTATAAATGAGGTTAGCTTGTCTAATGTAGCATGTTGGGGAGAATCATAGTATCATATCTATATTTCTGATAAAATTTTAGGTATGATACCATGTATAACTCTCCTACTTATTGCTCATTTCATGGGGGGGAATTGCTGGCATGTGCCGCGCGGGAGCGTCTGCCCACATTTTTTTAGGCCGAGATGAACTTATAGTTTTTGATTTAAAAAATTTTTCCAATTTGTAATGCCCATTGTACCTGTTCTTTAACTCAAAATCACCATCTCGATCTTCAAATTGACCATATGCTATATGCATTACATTACACAACATCCTGTCCAGATAAAACCTAGTTAGTACACACAACAGTTGAAAGGGAAGTGATAAGTGATGTTGAATGTTGCCTGTTTAATATGCAAGACCTCCTGCTACCATGATAACATCAGAAGAAAGCTTAAGAGAATTATATGACAGAACTTTTTTCTGGTTTGCACTTCATTTTAAAGGATTAGAGTATTCAAAGACATGAATAGCAAAAATGCAGAAATATAATACTGTAGAGCTAGTTTATATTAAAAGGTGCATTGATTTTTTGAAATCATCAAATGTGAATTGATTAAGAACAAGTCTCTTGTACCATATTGATCATTTTCACCTGGTAATCCACCAAGAAGGGGAATTTATTTCCAAATACATTGCAACTTTTTGCTGATAAAATTAATGGTTTGGGGGTAAAAAAAATAAAAATAAAAAAATAGCCAAAAATCATTAGCGCCTGGAACCCCTGGGCTCTGCCCCCCAGGCCATGGCCCCGCCCCCTTGGGCTATGGGCCCCGCCCTGGTTTTTTCAGACTTTTTAAATATTTTCCATTCTCATCCCTGGTTGTGTGTGCGTATGCCCCACAGGTTGGATGTGAGAATGAAGAGAGTTTTTATGGAAAAAGATGGATGAAGTGGTAGAAAGTATACTGAGGGAGGAGCGCATGCTGATAGGAGCAGATTTCCTCTTTATTTTTTTATTGTACTTTCGCTTTCCTTTTTCCGTTTTTTTCTCTCTCTTTTTTTTCGGAAGAACGCCAAGACTGGAAGCTTTCTTTTTTTCTCTTCCTGCGTAAAGACCACAAGTGGAGGCCATCCACATCGGATCTGCTTTAATATCAACAGATCTTCGATTAAGGTAAGTGAATCCTTTCATCATGGCACACCTTCAGCCTGTTCAGTGTGCTGAGTGCAGGATGTTTAGTCATTCTTCCTCCGTTGCTAGCGATAGCTTTATTTGTGATGAGTGCAGATTAGTTAGCTCTCTGACGGAGAATATTACAGTGTTAGAAGCGTGTATCCAGGCTTTAGAGAAGGCAAGTGAGAATGAGAACAGTGTAGTTTCTGTAGGGGAAAGTCTGGATGCCCTAGGTGGAGTTAGTAATCCCCCAACTCCGGCATTAGAACCCTTACAGCGGGGCGAATGGGTGACGACTCGGCGGCATAAATGTAGAGCCAAAGCTACCGCTGAGGCTCGCCCATGGGAGCACCACTCCTCTCCGCATCACGTGTTGACCAGGTTTGCTCTCCTTAGTGATGCACCCACTGAGAAACCTGAAAGAGCTATGGTTATAGGGGACTCTATCATACGGCATGTGAAATTAGCTCAGCCTTTAGGGGCACCAGCAGCTTTATTCAGGTGTATACCGGGAGCCAGGGCACCGGACATAGCAGGTAATCTTAGGGTCCTAGGCAAGCACAGGTTCTCAAAGATATCCATGCAGGAGCTAAGGATATACGCCTTCGTCAGTCTGAGGTTACTAAGAGTAACTTTGTAGAGGTGTTTAAATTAGTGAAGGGGTCATTCCATGTCAATTCACATAAATGCCCAAAACCTCCCCAGTGACACCTCTTCAATTTGCCTTATTTTTATTTTCTTAGTGCCTTATGATGTCAAATGAAAGAATCCAAAATGTTAGCTTCCTAGCTCGAACATTTTTTGAGTTATGGCCCTTCAAAGTTTGGGTGCCACCCCCACTTTTGGGGTCCGGGAATTGCGCACTTAATTTGCAAGCATTTTTGGAGGCCCATATTTTTTGTTCTAAGGGGGATAGAGACCTGTAAATTGCTATATCTATGTATTCTGGCCCTGTCTATCAGATTCTGCACCTAAAAATAGCACAGGTTTACTAACTTTATAGATATTAACTCCTTAAAAGTGGATTTTTTTAATGACACAATAATTGTTTTGACATTTTGGGGGTCCATATCTTGGAATGTTTTTACGTTGATGGGGTTTCAACTGATTTATCATCATATTTGGGAACTCTACTGTGTACTTAGAGAGTTTCAGGGCACTCAGAGGTTTGGTGGGGGTACAGGAGGGCCCCAAATATGGCTCCGGGACAAAATTACCATTTGGTACGCCCTACTTCAGGCCATTAGTTGGCCATGTGGGCACATGATGACTAGAATGAACCTTTAACCCTATCAACAGACACCTTTTATCAAACTTTTAAGCCAATAAAAACTTTGATTATCCAACTCCTTCAATATAAACTAAGCATTTGTATATAGTACTATTTTTGCATATTTTCTGAAAAATCCTAAGTCCAGAAAGTAGGTCAACTGTTGTTTTGACTGCCTATTCATGTTTAAGGTAGTAAAAGCACACCTATATAGTGATTTTAATCTATGGGAAGATTATTTATACCCAATACCCCATTAGTTATATTGACAATTACAAGGGATAAACCCTTTCCCGGCTATTTCACGATGCTGTTTTTTTTACATTTGACACCTTTCCCTGTATCCAACCAAACTCTGACCACTATACACTTAATAGTTAAATGCATCTTTCAAACAGGAAAGGGAAAGATGCAAACAAGGGGATGATCCCAAGAAAAACATCCTGATTGCAAAGGAATTTCCCTTTTTTACGAATTGATATGCTAATTTTCCCCACATGAGTGGCTAGGGGCCCCTTCCCTTTTTCTTAAAAAAAAAAACCTGATGAGTCTAGGTTTAATTTCCAGATCAGATGTCAGAACAAATGTAGTAAAGCAACCAGGATGTTTTTCTTGGGACTGCTGAGGATCGCCCACGGGAGCACCACTCCTCTCTGCGTCACGTGTCGAATAGGTTTGCTCTTCTCAGTGATACACCCGCTCAGAAACCTGAAAGAGATCTGGTTATAGGGGACTCCATTATATGGCACGTGAAATTAGCTCAGCCTTTAGGGGCACCAGCAGCTTTGGTCAGGTGTATAGACCCTTTTCAGTCACGTGACCTTCATAAACGCGACCGCCATTTTGGACATGTAGTGGACTTCGGCTCGAATCAGTTTGAATGCGAGGAAGGCGACAAACGAAAAACATAAAAGAAAAAGGAGCGAGATGCAGAAAACACCTTCACTATCCAGCGACGTAGGGCATTTAGAGGGCGAGCAGAGGGAGAGATATTTGCAAAAATTGAGGTTAGGAGGCTTAGAGAACGACGTTTACCTGCTTCCACCAGGATTGTTCACTGACGTATGGAAGTACATGAAGCCCTCGTCTTTACCTGACTTCGGCCCACGTGATCTGTATACCTATGTCGTTAAAAACCCATTGCCATACACATACACGCCAACGTCCGAGGTTCCGGAGCGCGCTCCGGCTTGCTCCCGGAGTGCTCCGGCCGAGGTTACGGAGTGCGCTCCGGCTTGCTCCAGCCGAGGTTACGGAGCGCGCTCCGGCTTGCTCTAGCCGAGGTTACGGAGTGCGCTCCGGCTTGCTCCAGGAGTGCTCCGGCCGAGGTTACGGAGCGCGCTCCGGCTTGCTCCGGAGCAAGCCGGAGCGCGCTGCTTAATTTGAAGGGAACCTCGGCCGGAGTGTGCTCCGGAACCTCGGCCGGAGCACTCCGGGAGCAAGCCGGCGCGTGCTGCTTTATTTGAGGGGAACCTCGGCCGGAGCACTCCGGGAGCAAGCCGGCGCGCGCTGCTTAATTTGAGGGGAACCTCGGCCGGAGCACTCCGGGAGCAAGCCGGCGCGCGCTGCTTAATTTGAGGGGAACCTCGGCCGGAGCACTCCGGGAGCAAGCCGGCGCGCGCTGCTTAATTTGAGGGGAACCTCGGCCGGAGCACTCTGGGAGCAAGCCGGCGCACGCTGCTTAATTTGAGGGGAACCTCGGCCGGATCATAATTACAGTAAACTAGTAAATACAGTAAAGGAAAAACTTGAGACTGAAAGGTTTTAACAGTCATCCAAATGACTGAACATAAACATTGCTACAGTAACATACTAGCTACTATGTTGTTGACATTAGCTAGTCAACATTAGCTACTACAGAAGAACAAAGAGGTTACAATGGGTTATTTTAGCCTATTTGGTTACATACTCGCCGCCACAGAATGTTAACAGCAATGTAATGCCTTTTCTGGCTAATTTTATTCGTCTTACCTCCAACAAAGTGGTCACTACACAAGCGTTGGTATGCCGAGGGCTGCCAATCTTTCCTGTTAATGGCCGCTATCCATCTTCTCCATTGGGATCTGATAAAATGATAAACCTTGCCTTGTTTGTTGATGGTTACTACATTCAGGTGCACAACAATATAGTGGCATGATGGAAGTCTTGCTGAAAGTAAAAACTTTCTTTGCTGCCGTTCCTCAATGCTGGCTGTGGTAAACTACTGGTAGTACATGTCCAAAATGGCGGCCGCATTTGTCGTGACATCACGTGAAAAGGGTCCATACTGGGAGGCAGGGTGCTGGACATAGCAGGTAGTCTTAGGGTCCTAGGCAAGCACAGGTTCTCAAAGATAGTTATCCATGCAGGAGTTAACGATATACGCCTTCGTCAATCTGAGGTTACTAAGAGTAACTTTGTAGAGGTGTTTAAATTAGCAAAGGCGATGCTGTAGTATGCTCTGGCCCATCCCAATGTGGCGTGGCGATGTAGCTTACAGCAGGTTATTGTCGCTGAACTGCTGGTTGTCCAGGTGGTGCTCTGAAAACATTGTGGGCTTTATAGATAATTGGGCTAATTTTGAGGGCACTGCTGGCCTGTTAGGGCAGGACGGTATCCATCCCACTCGGGAAGGTGCTGCTCTCGTTTCCTACAGCATAGGTCATAGTCTCAGAACAGGCCTAGTTAATTTCTGACAATCCAGAGCCAAGGCCAGGGAGCAGATGAACAGGCTAAACCAACTGTCTGCTAGCTACACAGAGTCATCACTCAGGGTCCACCAACTTGAGCAGCTTGTCTCCTCAGTCCCCAGACGTTTACAGACTGTTGTAAAGAGAAAAGGGGATGTCTCACAGTGGTAAACATGGCCTTGTCCCAACTTTTTTGAGATGTGTTGTTGTCATGAAATTTAAAATTACCTAATTTTTCTCTTTAAATGATACATTTTCTCAGTTTAAACATTTGATATGTCATCTATGTTCTATTCTGAATAAAATATGGAATTTTGAAACTTCCACATCGTTGTATTCCATTTTTATTTACAATTTGTACTTTGTCCCAACTTTTTTGGAATTGGGGTTGTAATTTTTTTTATTTTTGTCTAATGTAACCTCAAGCACATCAAAATTCCTCCTCTGCATTGAACCTGTCTGAAGCAGTGACTGCACATGCACGCGCGCACACGCACATACACACAGAAAAAGAGAGAGACAGAGATATACAGAATAAATAAATAAAAACATTTGTGGGTAAATTATATGGATCTGTGATGTCTGCATGTTTCAGCTTTTGAATGTAATGCAATCTGCTGATATAAAATAAATTTTTAATTTTTCAGAGATATTGTACTGACTGTAGTCATCTTGATTTCCACACTATTGCCAAAATTTCTCATCTCATCTCATTATCTCTAGCCGCTTTATCCTGTTCTACAGGGTCGCAGGCAAGCTGGAGCCTATCCCAGCTGACTACGGGCGAAAGGCGGGGTACACCCTGGACAAGTCGCCAGGTCATCACAGGGCTGACACATAGACACAGACAACCATTCACACCTACGGTCAATTTGGAGTCACCAGTTAACCTAACCTGCATGTCTTTGGACTGTGAGGGAAACCGGAGTACCCGGAGGAAACCCACGCGGACACGAGGAGAACATGCAAACTCTGCACAGAAAGGCCCTCGCCAGCCATGGGGCTCGAACCCGGACCTTCTTGCTGTGAGGCGACAGCGCTAACCACTACACCACCGTGCCGCCCTTGCCAAAATTTAATGATCAGTATTTTGAACAACTTGTGCTATGTTGCATCACCATTCAATTTGTCTGATGTGAAATAAACTGCAGTCTCCTATGGAACACTACACTGCTTGTTACATGCAAGTGGGTATTGTATTGACTTTGGGCCCGAGCACTGTAGGTGCAAAGCACTATTGTTTTCGGCATCTCATCTCATCTCATTATCTCTAGCCGCTTTATCCTGTTCTACAGGGTCGCAAGCAAGCTGGAGCCTATCCCAGCTGACTACGGGCGAAAGGTGGGGTACACCCTGGACAAGTCGCCAGGTCATCACAGGGCCGACACATAGACACAGACAACCATTCACACTCACACCTACGGTCAATTTGGAGTCACCAGTTAACCTAACCTGCATGTCTTTGGACTGTGGGGGAAACCGGAGCACCCGGAGGAAACCCACGCGGACACGGGGAGAACATGCAAACTCCGCACAGAAAGGCCCTCACTGTGAGGCGACAGCGCTAACCGCTACACCACCGTGCCGCCCTTGCCAAAATTTAATGATCAGTATTTTGAACAACTTGTGCTATGTTGCATCACCATTCACTTTGTCTGATGTGAAATAAACTGCAGTCTCCTATGGAACAGTACACTGCTTGTTACATGCAAGTGGGTATTGTATTGACTTTGGGCCCGAGCACTGTAGGTGCAAAGCACTATTGTTTTCGGCATGTTTTCAGCATATTATTAATAATAATAATAATAATAATAATAATAATAATATTATTATTATTATTATTATTATTATTAGGGCCTGAGCACTGGCCTGCACCATAGGTGCAAAGCCCTAGTGTTTTCGGCATGTTTTTACTTATTTTGTGTGAAGCCCTATTGTTTTCAGCATGTTTTTTTCCTTCTTGGTATTATTGTTAGGGCCCGAGCACCGAGGTGCATGCCTATGTTTTTTCTTCTTATTCTTTTTTTTCACCCTCCGTGAAAGAACTCGTTTTTAAGGCCCTTGTGATGCTGCAAAACTCACAAATTTTGGCACATTGATCAAACGTGCATAAAATCACAAAGTTTCACTGAGCAAGGGACTGGGTGTGGTCCCAGAGCTCTATAGCTCCCCCAAGAACAAGCTATGGTTGAGATGAAGTTGATCAGATCGGCAAGAGATTTGGTGTGATCAATACTTGTGTGATGCAGTTCAAAGTTCACTTGGTTGTATTTGGCTCTGCCCAACAGGAAGTCAGCCATGTTGTTGCCTGAATTTGGGAAAATGGGATTTTGAAATTTTCCTGTGCTGTTTTGAGGGGCTTATGATGGCTAAATTCATGAAATTTGGCACATATATTTGTCCTATTTGAGGTGATATGGTAATTTAGTCTAGGTGGGCATCATTAACTCCATAGCACCACCAAGTTCAAAAATACCGATTTGACACCTTGTACATACTCGAAAACTCATGAAATTTAATAGACACTTTAGTCATGCGCCCCAAAACTCAGCCATAGGGGCTTGACCCCAGGTGTGTCCATTGGACTCCATAGTGCCCCCACGTCATCGAGACTTCTGCCTGGTATATTATTTTACCTCACGGGCGCAGATAGAGGGTGGGACGGGTGGGATTCATCCCACCCAGATTTAAATTCACCTTGTTCGGTCCCCCCCACTTATAGGGAGGAAAAAAACGTCTATGCTGTCTTTCTTTGCATAAGGCAAACCTCACGGAAAAATCAAAAGACTAATTACTATTCGGTTTATTGAGGTGCACAGCAGTACATACATAGTTGCAACAACTCACATAAAATAAAACAAAGACTGATATTCGGTTGGTTGAGCTGCGCAGACTACACAGGTTGCGAGCTCGAGCTTGGTTGCTATGGTTACCCACAACAAGTTTGACAGGCATATCGGGGACAGCTCCTAGTTCAGGACCCCAACATGGCATGATGAAGGGTGCCAAACCGAAAAGGCAGAAAACGATTGCATCGTTTTTTCAAAAAACAATGACTGTAAGTAAACTGTGCCTTACTTTATCATATCACCTTGCAATTTTTTGATAGTCTGTTCAAAGTAGTGAAAGTAAAATCGTACGGAGTAGAGATGCCTTTCTGGTAGCCTCCTTCTTTTGGTGGTAGCCTGTAGATACAGTGCTCAGAAGGCAGTTTTAATGTTTAATCTGGCGTTCCCTGCCATAATTTCAGCGAGCATATTGTTTCATAAGGAAACTTTGAGAAGAGTTGTTGACTGACTGCCGCTCACGCAACACACAGGCATAGTTAGAAAGTCAGGATGCACTGGTTTACACTTTACACACACACACGTAGCCCAGCCTCTCGCTATGTTTAACAGTTGGAACTTAGCGGTTTTAAAACTAGTTTTCCTAGGAACTAGTGTTCCTTGCACAACACATGTTGGGGGTGGGGTTGGGGTTGGTTTGCTGGCAGCTTTGTCCTCCCCAGTTCAAAAAACGTATCTGCGCCCCTGTTTTACCTATTAGTGTCAAGAGTGCCCCAATATGAACAAAACTGAAATGCACATTATTTTAGTCAATTGACTTGTGACAGGATTTGTGATATCTTGCCTGATGTTGAAATGGCGAACCAATAAATTTGTATGTTTTGCCATGCAAACAGGAAGTGCCATAAATTCACCGTGCATTGCCTGATAGAGCTAAAACTTCACAGATTATAAGACATCAGGATTCTGACGATATCCCCATGCCCAAAGTGAGCCTCTTGTGTAGCGCCACCATTTGGACCTGCAAAACTCTGACTCATGAAATTTGGTGCACACATCAGTCCTGGCCACTGCTACTCAAGGATAGGAGGCTTGGCCCTGGTTGCAATGCACTACTGATTTTGGCACGTTCTCATTTGCAAGGGCCCTTTATTGCCACCAGCCCCCATATTGAGGGCCCAAGCACCAAGGTGCAGGTCTCTGGCCTGCACCGTAGGTGCAAAGCCCTATTGTTTTCAGCGTGGTTTTTTTTCCTTTTTCTTTTTCTCTGCAGAAGAACTCATTTTTGAGGCACTGTGAAGACTGCATTTGTTAAAAAGAATAAATTAGATGAGAACCAGAAAGCTGTCTATGGGGAAAAAAAAGCAAGTCATTTTGGAGCTAAGAAAATTGATCAAAATCATTGCACAAGCCTTGGGTATAGGCAATACATCAATTTGGAATATCCTAAAAAAACAGACACAACCAGATACTGAACAGGTTGGCCAAGGAAACCAACAGCAGTTGATGACAGAGCTGTAAAGAAAAAATCCCAAAAACAAGTCAGTCAGTGACATCACCAACCACCTCCACAGGGCAGGGGCGAAATTATCAGCTTTTAAAGAAGACTTTAAGAACAGAAATATAGAGACTATGCCACAAGATATAAACTACTCCTCAGCAGTAAGACTCAGGACAGATTGGAATTCACAAAGAAATACAGAGATGAGCTACAAAAGTTCTGAAGCCAAGATGAACCTCTACTAGTGATGGAAAGGCCAAACTGTGGAGAAAGAATGATCCAAAACATACAAGCTCATCAGACAAGCACAGTGGAGGTAGTGTCATGGGAATGCATGACTTGGGCATGCATGGCTGCTTCTGGAATGGGCTTACGAAGCTTTATTGATTTTCTGCTGCTACAATCGAGCAGTAACAGTGATTTTTTTTTAAATGCCATGTCAGCACCTAGGCCATTTTATGGCAAGAGCATTCCTAAAAGGTCTTATAATTTCTTCATAAATAAAACAAAAACTTACAAAAAAAAAAGAGATGCTTCAGATATGCATAAGATAAAAATTTGTGGTACCTTGTTAAAACATAACCCAAAGTTCCCTTGTGGTGTTTAGACCAGGACAACAAAGTAAAAATATGCTCATCAGAAATATCCTGCAGAAATGGCATGATGGCAGTTCTTCACCCTTTAATAAACCATGGGTGAGCCTTGAATGACTAAAAAGACTTGGTATACACCATGTGGTCATGTCAGGTTAGCAGCAAAAATAATTCAGAAGTCTACAGAAATATTCTGCATGCCAGTTTACAGAGAAATGCATCCAATTTTATTGTGAGGAATTTCATCATGCGGCAAGATGATAACCCAAAACACACTCCCAACACAACAATGGACTTCACTGGGAGAAGGGGAAAAAAAAAAGTGGAAAAGTAGAAAACCTGGCCAGGTCAAATCAGGCTTTTATCCAATTGAGCATGCAATTCACCTCCTGAAGAGGACACTGAAGGAAGAAACCCCCAAAACCAATAACAAATGAAAGTTGTGGTACAAGACTAGAAAATTATTATAAAAGGAGAATGCAACAGTTTCGTGATGTCAGTGGGTCACTGGTTTGATGCAAGTAAAGGATATGCAACCAAATATTAAATGTTAGTCTTAAATATCTGTTCCAGTGCTTTTGCTTGCCTAAAAATTGGGTGGTCTGCCACCAATGACATGTTCTAAGTTCAACACATCTAGATATACCAGAAAAGGGAAACTGAAATTCTGATACATTGTTTCATGTTCATCTTTTGATCTTAAATATCTTCAGTGTATCGCAAAAACAAGAGAATTGCCCTTGCTGTTCCAAAACTTGGAGGGGACTGTGTGCATCTCTGATATGCTGAAAATACAATCTTAATAGGCAGATCAGATTAGAAGTGACTGGTCAGCAAATAGTTCCCAGAATTAGGATAAAGTGTTGTGAGGCAGCTTTTTGCTATGATGCTGCATTTTGGTAGAAAATAAATTAATATTTAAAAAAATTTCTCCTAGTGTGTGAAAGTCAATTTTAAACTACTCTGTAATGACATTGGTTATCTTGTATTTAAAAAAATAATATTTTGTGAATTATAAATGAACATGGTCTCATAAGTAGCTTGGTTTACAACTTCACTGATTTATTGAAATTTCTTTTTTTTTCCTGAATATAAATTAGATAAGACAGCATTATATAGTGATAGGCAGGCAAAACCAATCATGTTGTTTGCATAATTAGCATTACTGTGGCTTGTCCGGTACCGCTTCATAATCTGTCAAAGAGAGAAGACACATTAGTACACTGTTGTACATACTAATGGACATAAATGGACCTGACAAATATTTTAAATGGGTTATTGATACTGTAATAACTACTGTAGGACAAAACTATGTAACTGAGGAACTGTACGGTATTTACCAGAGTTGAGTCTGTATTTAGATTCAGTCAGAGAAACTGAGTTCATGTATAGGATGAAATACTTACCTTCCTTTGAAGGTCTCTTGCCCATCAGTCCAACAAACATCTCTCCATTGTTTTCTGGGAAAAAAAAACACCACAAGATGACAAAAATGAACATGGAGACAGGAGCAGGTCCAAGAATAAGCTACAGAGACAAATCAAGAGAATAAGGGATATGTAATTTAGCTTACTTTTCTGACCAAGTTGCAGGGGTTGAGAAATTTCTGAGGAAAGAAAAACAGATTCAGTACATATTTCTCTGCCTTTCTGAAGCAGTGAGTCCAGAAGACCATAGCTTTTAATTTAGTTTCAGTAAGTGTACATATTTAAGTGACTTCAGTGCTTATTCTTCAATTGATATAAGGGAAATGTCAGATTGAAAGATTTGTTACAATTCAAAGAGTCAGCTGTTCATAAATGTACAGGTTAATAAAAACTGTTTTACCTAAGCTTCGGCCCATTAGCCCATGAAACTGCTGTGTTTTAGAGTGCTTCAGCAGGTCATCAAAGTGCAATTTGAAACCACTTTTTGCTGGATCACCCTGAAAAAGCAAATGCCACTATTGTAACTGCACAAATGATTGAATAACTGTAGCTTTGACTTGCCTACTTGAGATGTAGATTATTGTAGAGCCAGAGAATGTGCTTACCAGCCAGTTCTCCAGGAACCAGTTATCCATGTTCTCACTGAAACTTGACACACCTGTGTCCAGCTGCGTATATAGAGCAAAGGCCAGAACAGAAAGTTTAAAAAGCTCCATTTTGTAGTTTGAAGCAGTAACTGAAATAAAATAAAACAAACGCTGTAACTTATTTCATCTGATATTCTGGATGGTCTTGCAGGACAGTGAAAAAGCAGCTGAACTCAAGCACTGTGCTGGTCGTATTTATATAGCAATACTTGCAATGCCCCTCCCATTCTTGCTGCTAGAGAATCCACATGACATTGTGTCAGGGGCGTGTCCTAGTGGCAGTTTGCAAATTGTGGGCGGAGTTAAGGAAGGTGAATGGCAAAGTCAATGCACCTGTTATCAATTAATGTTGTGTGTGCGCATGTGTGTTTGTTGCAGTGATGGTGGAGGTTAGAAAGGAGGGAGAGAATGAAGAGAAGGAAGCTCTCCCGACCAGAACACGTGTGTGTGTGTGTGTGTGTGTGTGTGTGTGTGTGTGTGTGTGTGTGTGTGTGTGTGAGAGAGAGCAGCAAGTGAGTGAATGACGCTGAAAAGCAATGAAAATAGAAAAAAATAAAGCATGTGTGAACATCAACTCCCGCCTGCCATGCTTCTGTACTCAACCCACATCAGGGACATATTACAGTGGTGCCGAAACCTGGGAGTATGGAAGGGAACCACCACATGGAGTCCTTCCCATTTAAGGATCTCGTCCATGCCCTCGCTACCACCCAGGACAACCAGTATCAAGCGCTGACCACCCTGTGGAAGGAGCAAGAGCAATGCTTTGAAGCCTTGATACTGGCCCAGTAGGAAGATCGCCAGGTATTCTGGCATCTGCTCACGTTGGCGGGGGCCTCGACCGCCACTGTGGCTGATCCTCCTTCCCAGAAGCCATTATTTTGTAGTCTGGCTAACGCGACTGCAAAGCTCTACGAGCTATTGGTCTGGCCAAGATATTAAGCCCAACCGTTTCCCAGAGCCCGTGGTGGACCCGCCTCCCTGAAATGCCTCAGTTTGCTACTGGTCGAAGCCAGAAAAGGCTGTGACGAAGCTTAAACCAATCACATCACTCTTTCCTCTGACGTATGTGACGCGACGGGGTTAACTGGTAGATTAAACTCTTACCGAAGCCGTTCGGGATCAAGGCGAAAACATCCTTCCTTTCAATAAATGCCTCCAGGGATGCTCTTTGCTCTGTTTTCAATGAGAACTTCCTGTTGAATGCTTTCAATACAGCATCTACTGCTGTGTCAAAGGCTTGCCGCTGCTCCATGTTCGTGATGTGAATGAAGCGCTTCTGGCATAGATTCTGTAAACAATCTATGGCTTCCGGTCGCAGTTCTACTATGTCACTGCCTTGAACATGCCTCTACCCAGGGCCGTTGGAGATGCTCAAAGTTGATTGGTTCCCGATTTTTCGGGAGCTTGGAAGAGCTGTAGATAGCTTGCCTGGCCAGACTAAGCTCGCAACAGGCCCTCATGTTGCGTCACGCTTAGGATGGGCGGGCCCAGGCTAATTATTTTGCTCTTTGAGCAAGCAGCCAAAGTGTGCGGGTGGCCAGTCGAGCAGCGTGCAGCACCCCTACTTCTGCTACTGACTGGCAAGGCGTAACTCACCACGCAGCAGCTCCCCACTGACAGCAGACTCATATACGCAGACCTGAAGCGAGCCATTCTGCAGCGTGCCAGCTGCTCCCCAGAACAACATCGTCAGCTCTTCTGGACGCTGATATTGGAGGAGTTTGGCTGAACATTTACTTTCAGCCAACAGCGTCGGGATGCCTGCTGGTGATGGCTGAGTGTAGATGACCGCGACGCTGAGGGGATCATCAACCTGGTGACACTGGAGCAGTCCATCATGCAACTACCAGAAGGAATGGCAGAGTGGGTCCAGTATCATCGCCCGGTGTCACCTGGTCAAGCCATTGAGTTGGCGGAGAATCATCTAGCAGTGGTTCCAGCAGCAGGCAGACGTGTTGCCTCTTTTTATCTCTCCTTCTCCTTCCTCCCTCCCTCCTCTTCCCATCCCTGCCCCATTCCCCCACCATGGAGATGGGGGCTGGCTCCTCCCCAACCGGCCCGCCGCACCCATGGTGTCCTCCCGTCTTCTCCTTCTGTGTGTGTGTCTCCCCCCCCAGGTGAGTGACTCCCATAACACAGAGGGAGAGCCTGGGCCGGTATGGTGGTGCTGGTGGGACATCTCCAGAGTCAATGCTCTGTGATGGAGGTGGGAGCTGTGGTCCGGATCCTTGATGCACCAGAGACCACCTCTGGTCAGGCCGAAGCATATCGTATACTGGTAAGTGTCCAAGGAGATACATACGCTGTATGTATCATGCATTGGTGGATTCCAGTTGTAATCAGACCTCAATCCACCAAAGCCTGGTGCAAGGTGAGGCACTGGGGAGAGCCCAAGAGGTGAAGGTTTTGTGTGTGCATGGGGATGTTCACAATTATCCTCTAGTGCTGGTCCATATTCTATTTCAGGGACAAAAGCATTGAATAAAGACGGTGGTTAATCCTTGTCTCACCCACCCGCTGATTTTGGGGACGGATTGGCCTGAATTCAAAAGCTTAATGGATCACATTGCAGGGTGAGTCCTGCAGTGATATGTCACAGGGGGATCCCGGTGTGGCACTGACTGGGGAAGCTGTCACAGGGTTGTCTACGTCAGCACCACATCAGGGCAATGCAAGGATCGAGGAGCAGCTCGCCCCTCCTCCTGGTTTCGGGGATTCCCTCAAGTATTTCCCATTAGAGCAGTCGTGAGATGAGACTCTGCATCATGTGTTTGACCAAGTGAGAGTAATCAATGGTCAAACTCTCCAGCCAAATGCAACACTCAACTTCCCATATTTCACTATTATTAAGGATAGGCCATCTTGAGTGATGCAGGACATGCAAACCGGTGAATAAATAACACAGTTGTTAATCTCTAAGAGCTGTAGGGAACTTGTGTTCCATGCGGCTCACTTTAATCCAATGGCCGGACACCTAGGACAGGATAAAACATGAGTCTGAATAATGGCCTGGTTCTATTGGTCAGGGATTTGCAGGGATGTTTGCTGGTGGTGTGCAGCATGCCACGAATGCCAATTAGTAAATCCCTCAGCCACTCCAAAAGCGCCTTTGCATTCAATCCCTCTAATCAAGACCCCCTTCGAGAAAATTGGTATGGATCTTGTCGGGCCAATAGCTAGGTCAGCATGAGGATATCACTTTATTTTAGTTATGGTGGACTGTGCAATGCAATATCTGGAAGCAGTGCCTCTCCACAAGCAGTGTTGTGGAAACGCTCTTCTGTCTTATTTCCCAGGTCAGGATTACAAAAGAAATCCCAACAGACAAAGGCACTATGTTTATGTCACACACACTTCGCGAGCTGTAGGAGTTATTGGGAATTAAATCTATCTGCACCACCGTCTATCACCCACAAACGGCTAGTGTAGGAGAGCGATTTAATCAGACACTCCAAAAATTTAATTCGGAAATGTGTAAGTGAGGATCCATGTAATTGGGATAAATGGCTTGAGCCCCTGTTATTTGCAGTACAAGAGGTCCTGCAAGCCTCCACAGGGTTTTCACCATTTGAATTATTATATGGGCAAAAGCCACACGGCATCTTGGACATGCTGTGGGAAAATTGGGAGGAGGGACCTTCAACTACCAAGAACAACATACAATATGTTCTCAACCTGCATGCAAAGCTGCACACCCTCACACACTTAACTCAGGAAAATTAACAGGAGGCACAAGAAAGTCAAGCCCGGCTGTATGACGGGCACGCGCGTTAGGGAGTTCACTCCAGGAGACAAAGTACTCATGTTATTGCCCATGTTGAGCTCCAAATTAGTCTGCAAGTGGCCCTTCAAGGTCACATGGCGAATTGGGGAAATCAACTATGAGGTGAAGCGAACAGATAGGGGTGGGGCACTACAAATATACCACCTCAGCCTCTTAAAACATTGGAATGAGGACCCCCCTGTGGTATTGGTGTCGGTAGTTCCAGAGAAGGTGGAGCTGGGGCCAGAGGTAAAAACAACCAAACCAACAACCCAAACCACACCGGTCCCTTGTGGAGACAATCTCTCACCAACCCAACTGGTGTTGCCCAAAGTTGCAAAAAGAGTTTTCTGACGTGTTCTCGCCCCTTTCCGGTTGCACTCATGTCATAGAACACCACATTGAGATGCCCCCGGGGGTGGTGGTGCATAGCCGTCCTTACTGCTTACTTGAACACAAAAAAAAGGTGGTTCGGGATGAACTCAAGGCCATGCTTGACATGGACATAATCAAGGAGTCACACAGTGACTGGAGCAGACTGGTGGTCGTTGTACCCAAGACCGATGGGTTGGTCCGGATCTGTGTAGACTATAGAAAGGTCAACATGGTGTCTAAATTTGATGCATACCCAATGCCTCGCATTGATGAGGTGCTCAATTGCTTAGGTGCTGCTTGCTTTTATTCGACAGATCCCCTTGACTCCTCTATCCCAAGAGAAAATGGCCTTTTCCACACCGTTTGGATTACACCAGTTTGTCACACTTCCTTTTGGGTTATTTGGGGCTCCCTCTATGTTACAGCAGCTCATGGACAAGATCCTCTATCCCCACGCTGCATAAGCAGCAGTGTATCTCAATGACATTATTATATACAGCAATGATTAGCCATGATACCTGGAACACCTTAGGGCCGTCGTAGAGTTGCTGAGGCATGCAGGGCTCACAGCTAACCTGAAAGTGTGCAATTGGTATGGTATCTGGGTTTCCACTTGGGTCACGGGCAGGTGCGTCCCCAAATTGGCAAGACTGCAACGATTGCAGCCTGCCTGAGGCCCAAGACCAAAAAGGGGGTGAGACAGTTCCTGGGGGTGGCTGGTTATTATTGTAGGTTCATACCTAATTTGTGTCAGATAATGGAATCCAGGGACACATGTCCGCCTGGGGGCATTTTGAGTTATTGACAGATTCAGAAAGTACAGTTTCTAAGCTTTCCAATGATGCCTTCCATGTGGAGATCTGACAATATTTGAAGAATGTGTGGCCTTTTGAAAGTGTATACCTCTTAAAACAGAAAAGGGAGAAAATCGCCCTCAAAGTTTTCCATCTCAGCTACTCTGGGTGTAGGGCGGGCACATAATGGTGCTCATTTGCATGACATTAAGGAAAGCTCTACCCCCTATGAGCTAGCACGATGCTACTTTCATGTAAACAAAGATCACCACATCAATTTTCCTTCCATGCAAAGTATGCCCAAAACAATTATAAAGTACAAAAATAAGTCCTAAAGTATACTTTAACGTTTTGTGGTTGAAAAATTACTCACACCGTAAGAAAGATAGCACAATGATGACACAACTAACACAACACTAGTTTCATGTAAAGCCTTGGTCACAACCGGCCGTAAGTGCTCCTACGGCCGGTCTACATGCAAAAAACGCAAGAAACGCACAGAGAGCACGCATGAAATGCATGAGAGCGCGCGTGTGACGTGCTGATTTTCGAGCCGCAGACCGGCCGCAGAGGTTCTTTGTCATGTCAAACAAACTCTACAGGCGCTTACGTTTTTTTCAGGTTGCAAGAGAAACTTACGGCCAACGCGTGTCTTTCTCCACGAACAAAAAAAAAAACGCAGCGATTTGAGAAATGCCAAAAATCGCACGGCCAAAAAATCGTATGTCCGGTTGTGACCTAGGCTTAACCAAACCACAACACTCCGTTACATGCAAAAATAACCACACAGCCTTAGATTAATAAACTTACCCCATCAGAAAGAGAAACGTCGCCTTGCACACATCAATGCCTCCGATGGAATGTAGTCCTAGAATGGTCCGTGTATCATCCGATCATTCAAGTATTCCATTCAATCTGGAAAATGAGGTTGCGGGGGTTTTTTGCTAGAAATGGTAATCTCCGATGTAAATACCGTGTGTCTGTTTGCTTGGCGGTGTTTCAGCTCCTCTGCGCTCTGTTTAGCTTGCTCATTCCATAGTGAAATTACATGCCTGTATGCAGCTTAAGTAGCCACGAGCTCAGCTCGTATCATACAGCTGATTCGCGAAAAAAAAAAAGACTTAAATCATCATGTGAATGGCCCATATGGTAATTTACCCGCACCGCCCAGCAGGCTACAGTCCTGACAAAAACGAGACAATTTGCAACAAAAAAGGTATGCTTTTCCAAGAAAACAATCTATTATCTGAAATACTGATTGCATTCTTCAAGATCTCAACTTGCACATAATGGAAAAAAACGAAAATCACAAATTTCGAAAAAAAAAATGCTTCTTTTGCGATTATCTCAGATTCGTTTTGGCCGACATGCGTCCCTGGATTCGGTGAGGGGTCACATTTTTCGGCCATCACCAGCCTGCTGACTGATCTCACTAAAAAGGGAGCACCAGATCCATCCAGTGGATGGAGCAGTGGCAACAGGCTTTCACCCAGGTAAAAGCTGCACTGTGTTGGGGGGGCACTTTTACACTCCCTGACTTCTCTCTCCCCTTTATTTTGCAGATGGACGCATCAGACAGAGGGCTGGGGGCCGTTTTATCCCAGGAGGTGGAGGACGAGGAATGTCCCGTGCAGTACATCAGCCGCAAGCTCTCAATGTGGGAAAGTAAGTACAGCACCATTTAAAAGGAGCACCTGGCCATCAAGTGGGTGGTTCTCACCCTCCGATACTACCTGCTGGGGTGCCCTTTCATCCTCTGTTTGGACCATGTGCCCCTTCAGTGGCTCCACCGCATGAAGGATGCCAATGCACGGATCGGCCATTGGTATCTTGCCCTCCAGCCATTTAAATTCAAGGTAGTCCACAGGCTGAGGGTGCAGATGGTGATGGCGGACTTCCTATCCTGTCGGGAGGAGTCCACTGCAGGCCGGATGGCTCCCCGGCCTGAGTCAGGCAGTGGGGTTATGTGGCAGCAGGGGCATGGCCTAGCATCAGTTTGTGAATGGAGGGTGGGGCCAGGGAAGGTGAGTGGCAAAGTCAATGCATCTGTTATCAATTAATGTTGTGTGTGTGTTGCAGTAACGGTGGAGGTTAGAAAAGGAGGGAGAAAGTGAAGAGAAGGGAGCTAACCTGACCAGAACACGTGTGTGTCTGTGTGTGAGCAGTGAGTGAATGACACTGAAAAGCAACAAAAATAGAAAAAAAATAGTGTGTGAACATCAACTCCCATGTGCCGTGCTTCTGTACTCCACCCACATCAGGGATGTGTTACAGACATCAATAAACTATTATATGGACTCACAAACAGGCATTTAAGTTAGCTTACTTTTCTGTATTTACTGCATCTGTCAACTTTTTATTTTCCACTTTACTTTGAAGTAGTTCTTTGAGATTTACAATGCAGTATGTAAACACATCAGTCTTGTGTTCTTTGTCTCCTTTATCCTACAACCCCAAGTCAGAAAAAGGTGAGAGGGTATGTTTAACTAAACACTGAAAACAATGATTTGGAAATAATCTTTGACCTGTATTGCACTCAAAACACTACACATTATTGTGCATTGGTACATTCTTTGATGTTTTACCTCATGAATGTTATTGTCTTTTCAAAATAAACTATTTCAATTTTGATTCTGATAACACATTTCAAAAATAGTAAAGTGCTAAAGCATTTACCACTTTGTAATCTTGCAATTCCTTCTTACAACAGTTAAAAGATGTTTAGGGACTGCAAACACCAAGTGATGAAGCATTTCAGGTTTTTTGTCGCATTCTTCTTAAGGTGTGCAACAGTATAGGGTCATCATCTTTTTCATTTCAAAATTTGCCACACACTCTATCAGGGACAAGTACCCTCTTCTTCCGCAGCCAGGCTTCTGCATGCAGAATGTGGTTTTGTATTGTCTTGGTGAAATATCACTGGAAAAGATGTCTTGAAGGCAGTACATGTTGCTTCAAAATCTCAATGTACTTTTCTGAATTAATGCTGCCATCGTAAGTTACCTTTGCCAGTGTCAGTGGCACAACCCCATTCCATAACAGACCCTGAATTTTGGACTGGATAGTCCTTTTTGTCTTTGGTTGCAGGAGCTCCGAATAACCCAAAAGGAAGGGTAATGAACTGGTGTAAGCCAAACAGTGTGAAAAAAGCCATTTTTTCTCAGGATAAAGGAGTCAAGGGGATCTGCCAATATCCCTTTGTCAAATCCAGTGTCAAGTGAAAGCGAGCAGTGCCTAATCAATTGAGCAACTCGTCAATGTGAGGCATTGGGTATGCATTGAATTTAGACACCACATTGGCCTTTTGGTAGTCCACACAGAATAGGACCAACCTATCGGTCTTGGGGACCAAGACCACACTGCAAAAAATATCTTAGCAAGTGAAAATATCTTGAAAATAGTTGAAATGATCTAGCATTTCCTATTAGAAGAATACAAGACACCAATTCTGAGATTATTAAACCTATTTCTAGATTGCAACCAACTTATTCTAAGATGTTTTATCAAGTAAAAAATATCTGTCCACGCAGCAAGATAATTTCACTACTATCAAGTAATTTTCTCCAAGTTCAGTTTTCAATTTTTTGCAGTGCACCGGGTTGCTCCAGTCACTGTGTGAGTTCGTGATTATTCCCATTTCGAGCATGGCCTTGAGTTCATCCTGAACCACTGCTTTCTTGTGTTTGGGTAAGTGGTAAGGGCACCATCACCCCTATGAGGCAACTAGGGAGGGGTGAGAACATGTCGGAAAACTCTGCTTGCAACTTGGCAACCTATGTGAGTTGGGTCGGCAAGAGGTGGTCTCCACAGGGGACTGGGTTGGCTCGAGCAGTTACTTTCATTTTTACCTCCGGCCCCAGCTCTGCCCTCTCCAGAACTACTGACGCCAACACCTTGGGGACCCCCTTGTTCTAATGTTTTAGCAGATTGAGGTGGTATAACTGCAGTGCCCCACCCCTATCCATTTGCTTCACCTCATAGTTGACGTCCCCGGTTCGCTGCGAGACTTCAAAGGACCTTTGCCACTTAGAGTAATATTGAACTCAATGTGGGTAATAATGTGAGCACTTTATCTTCCAGTGTGAATTCTCTAAGGTGCACACCCCTGTTGTACAGCCAGGCCTGACGTTCTTGCGCCTGCTGCAAATTCTCCTGGGTTAGGTGATTGAGTGTGAGGAGCTTTGCATGCAGGTCGAGAACATATTGAATTTTGTTTTTACAGGTCCCTCCTCCCAGTTTTCCCACAGCATGTCCAAGATGCTGCAAGGCTTACAGTTAGATCCATGTATATTTGGACAATGACACAAATTTTGTTTTTTTTTACCTGTTTACTGAAACATATTCAAGTTATAGTTATATAATGGACATGGACATAAAGTCCAGACTTTCAGCTTTCATTTGAGGGTATCCACATTAAAATTGGATGAAGGGTTTAGGAGTTTCAGCTCCTTAACATGTGCCACCCTGTTTTTAAAGGGGCCAAAAGTAATTGGACAATTGACTCAAAGGCTATTTCATGGGCAGGTGTGGGCAATTCCTTCGTTATGTCATTCTCAATTAAGCAGATCAAAGGCCTGGAGTTGATTTGAGGTGTGGTTCTTGCATTTGGAAGATTTTGCTGTGAAGAAAACATGCGGTCAAAGGAGCTCTCCATGCAGGTGAAACAAGCCATCCTTAAGCTGTGAAAACAGAAAAAAACCCATCCGAGAAATTGCTACAATATTAGGAGTGGCAAAATCTGCAGTTTGGTACATCCTGAGAAAGAAAGAAAGCACTGGTGAACTCATCAATGCAAAAAGACCTGGACACTCACAGAAGACAACAGTAGTGGATAATCGCAGAATAATTTCCATGGTGAAGAGAAACCCCTTCAAAACAGCCAACCAAGTGGACAACACTCTCCAGGAGGTAGGCGTATCAATATCCAAATCTACCATAAAGAGAAGACTGCATGAAAGTAAATACAGAGGGTTCACTGCACGGTGCAAGCCACTTATAAGCCTCAAGAATAAAAAGGCTAGATTGGACTTTGCTAAAAAACATCTAAAAAAGCCAGCACAGTTCTGGAAGAACATTCTTTGGACAGATGAAACCAAGCTCAACCTCTACCAGAATGATGGAAAGAAAAAAGTATGGTGAAGGCGTGGTACAGCTCATGATCCAAAGCATACCACATCATCTGTAAAACACGGTGGAGGCAGTGTGATGGCTTGGGCATGCATGGCTGCCAGTGGCACTGGGTCACTAGTGTTTATTGATGATGTGACACAGGACAGAAGCAGCCGGATGAATTCTGAGGTATTCAGAGACATACCGTGTGCTCAAATCCAGCCAAATGCAGCCAAACTGATTGGTCGGTGTTTCATAATACAGATGGACAATGACCCAAAACATAAAGCCAAAGCAACCCAGGAGTTTATTAAAGCAAAGAAGTGGAATATTCTTGAATGGCCAAGTCAGTCACCTGATCTCAACCCAATTGAACATGCATTTCACTTGTTAAAGACTAAACTTCAGACAGAAAGGCCCACAAACAAACAGCAACTGAAAACTGCTGCAGTAAAGGCCTGGCAGAGCATTAAAAAGGAGGAAACACAGCATCTGGTGATGTCCATGAGTTCAAGACTTCAGGCAGTCATTGCCAACAAAGAGTTTTCAACCAAGTATTATAAATGAACATTTTATTTACAATTATTTAATTTGTCCAATTACTTTTGAGCCCCTGAAATGAAGGGATTGTGTTTAAAAAATGCTTTAGTTCCTCACATTTTTATGCAATCATTTTGTTCAACCCACTGAATTAAAGCTGAAAGTCTGAACTTCAACTGCATCTGAATTGTTTTGTTCAAAATTCATTGTGGTAATGTACAGAACCAAAATTAGAAAAATGTTGTCTCTGTCCAAATATTTATGGACCGAACTGTATGTCCATATAATAATTAAAATTGGGAAAACCCCATGGAGGCTTGCAGGACCTCTTGTACTGCGAATAACAGGGCATTTATCCCAATTAAGTGTGTCTTCACTTACAAATGTATGAATCAAGTTTTAAAGAGTTTGGTTAAACCGTTCAACCAAGCCATCTGTTTGTACATGATAAAGACTGGTGTGGATGGTTTTAACCCATAGTAATTTGTAGAGTTCACATGTGTGACATGAATGTAGTGTCCTGGTCAGTCAGGATTTCTTTGGGAATCCCGACTCGGGAGATAATTTTAAACAGTGCCTCTGCCACATTGCATGTGGAAATGTTACGCAGCAGGACTGCTTCTGGGTATCACATTGCATAGTCCACTAGGACTAAAATAAAATGAGACCCTCATGCAAACTGATCTAATGGCCCTAAGATATTCATACCAATTCTTTTGAAGGGGGTCTTGATCGGGGAAGAGGGCATAATGGTGCTTTTGGGTGGCTGCTGGATTCACCACTTGGCATTCACGGCATGCCCCACACCACCTATGGACATCCCCATGAATCCCTGGCTAATAAAATTGGGCCCTTATTCGGGCTAGTGTCTTATCCTGACCTAGGTGTCTGGCCATAGGGTTAAAGTGAGTCGCATGTAATATGGAGTTCCCTATGGCTCTTTGGGATTAACAATTGGGTTATGTTCATGTGGGTATGAGTGTCCTGCATTACTTGGTATAACCAATCTTTAGTGATTGCGATGTATGGTAGGAGAGTGTTTCATTTGGCTGGAGAGTCTGACCATTGACTACTCTCACTTGGTCAAAAGCATGACGTCGAGTCTCATCTCATGTTTGTTGTAAAGGGAAATCCTCAAAGGAATCCCCAAAAGAGAGAGGAGGGGCAGGCCACTCCCCTCTCTCCATGTTGCTCTGGTACAGCGGTGATGTGGATGGCTCTGAGATGGCTTCCCCAGACAGTGGTACACTGGGATCCCCCCATGACGTGGTACTGCACGACCTGCCCACATGCTCCATTATAAACTTTAACCCCAGCCAATCTGTCCCCAGAATCATGGGTGGGTGAGTTGCGTGCTAACCACTGCCTCTACATGATGATTTATTCCCCAGAAATAGATGTGAACAGACACAGCAGATATTTGTGAACATCCCCATGCACACACAATACCTTTACCAATGGTGTTTCCCCTCAGTGCCTCACCTTGAATCAGGCACTGGGGGGAAACACCATTGTTTGGAAGTCAGATTACAGCCTGAATCCACCAAGTATCCCCTTGAATGCTCAGTGATGTGCAATATGCTCCAGCTTGATTGGGGGCAGTCTCTGGCACGTCGGGATCTGGGCCATGGCCCCTACCTCCATTGCATAACACTGGTCCTGGAAGTGCCCAGGCTCCCCGCAGCACCAGCATACCAGCCCAGGCTTCACCTCTGCACCAGCAATTCAGGGCTCACTCATTTGAGGGGGAGAAAACGCAAACAACATATAAATGGAGGGGTACACCACAGGCTTGGCAAGCAGGTTGCAGAGGGGTTGGCCCCCGCTTCTGTGGTGTAGGGATGGTAAGAGGGGGCAGTGAGGGGGAGAGAGAGAAGAAGGAAGATGCCTGCCTGCCACTGGAATTACCACCAGATGGTCCTCTGCCAACTCAATCACTCAATCCAGCGATGCCAGGCAGTGGCACTGGACCCACTCCACGGCACTGGACCCACTCCACTGTCCCTTCTGGCAGTTGCACGATGAACTGGTTCAGCACCACTGCATTGATGATCTCCTTGATGTCACAGTCTTCTGCCCTCAGCCACCACTGGCAGGCATCCCAGAGCTGTTGGCCAAAAGCGAATGGCCAGCTGACCTCCTCCAGAGTCAGAACACAGATGTTGTTCTGAGGTGCGGCCGATGCGCTGCAGGACGGCTAACCTCATGTCAGAATATTTGAGCCTGTTGTTGACAGGGAGTTATTGGGTGGTGAGCTGGGCGTCTCCAGTCAGGAGTGGCAGTAGGCGAGCTGCTCATTGCTTGACCAGCCACCCCCAAACCTCTTCGGCTTGCTCAAACAGTGTGAGGAAGGCCTCTGGGTCATCATGAAGCAGACATGGGGGAGGTCCACAGAAACAATGGCCAAAGTCCCCACCAACATGAGCAGGTGCCGAAACACCTGTTGATCCTCCTGCTCAGCTTGCAGCAAGGCCTTGAAGCACTGCTCCTGTTCCTTGTGCAGAGCAATCAGCGCTTGATGCTGGCTTTGTTGGGTGGTGGTGAGGGCATGGATGAGGTCCTTGAAGGGGAGGACTCCATGAAAGCAGTTCCCTTCAGTGTTCCTAGGTTTTGGTACCAGTGCAGAATGTCCCTGAGAGTGGGTGGAACACAAGCACAGACAGGCAGGTAGTGATGGTAAACTCAGTCTCTCTTATGTTCACAATAAATTTTCAGCTTTAACTTATGTTTTAACTTGCACATATGCACACACACATGTCAGGAGATGACCCACCTCTCTGCTCTCTCCTTCCTTATCAGCACTCTGCCATCACTGCAAAACAGACAGACACACACATGCACGCATACTTGCCAACTTTTCAAAATTCTCATGGGGGAGAAAAGTGAGTGAACGACATTTTCAATTGGACGAGAGTATGATGTGTGGTTGAAATGATAAAAACAGTGTATCCCAATTAATTGCAAACCATTTGAAATTTATACAATTAAAGAGTTTTTGAATTGTTGATATTATTCTATCAGTTACTATAGGTTATGGGATTCATGTATCAGGCATGAAAGAGCTCCGAGTGAAAAATCTGAAATAATACTCATCTTGAATATAATAACATTGAAAGAGAAGTCTTAAATCAGATTTTTAGCTGAAAAATCTCATGCCTGAATATTGTATACATACAGAGACCCACAGAAAATAACACAAGTGATGCTTTAGAAGAATGTTTATAATTTCTTAAAATAGTCACAGTGAATGAAAGTATTATTGGATTGCATCAAATGTGTTTTCCTTCTGTAAGCTCATGTAAAAATACAGAGAACTATATCATATATAAATTACATTTTAATAAGATTTAACCAAAATGGTAACAACTCAATTAAATAAATACTGCACTGTCTTAGTACTACTAAAATGCATCTCTCTCACTTAAACACTTTCCAACAGAATTTTTAAAAAGCACTAGAAATACTATCAAAATCCTATCGGAATGCATCAAAGGAATTTGCTCATTTGCAAACTTTGACTGAAAGTTTTCAAACAAAATTTAAAAATGTCACTATAAATACTACCATACTATCAAAATATACTTTGCGAAGAAATTCACTCGAATACAAAATTTTAGTACTACCAAAATACACTCACTAGTAATCTTTCACTTAAAACCTCAAAACTCTATCAAAATCAATCACTTTCCAGATAATTCACTTATAAACTTTCACATTAAACTTTCAAACATAAATTCAAAATAGCACTAAGACACTACCACACTATTCAAATACACTCATCAAACAAATTCTCTGTCATGCAAAATTTCACTAAACACTTTAGAAGTTGTACAGTTTGTTTCTGAAATGGTATAGAAGACTAGTTTAATTTCACACTCAAATGTCCATTATATTCTGATTTAAGGTATCTTTACCTTAAAATGTGTAACTGGCTGGTCGAACATTTGCTTATCCATGGAAATTCATTCTCCCATGCAACTTGGTATTTGCATTCATATTTTTGCTGTTTGGTATTGAGTTTAGTGGCCATGATGAATGATTGGTTGTAAAAAAATGTCGAACAGCCTGGGTGAATCCTACATTACGGAAGTGACTGTCATTCTGTTCATTGATTGGTTAAAAATCAGTTGACGTCAGCAGTGTTTCTCATACGATTCTGATTGGACATAATCAGGAGTATTTTTAATTTGGCGGTAGGGATTTCCCCAAACCGGGAGATTATCCAGTTTTTAACAAATACAATCGGGAGGCAGGAGATGGAGGCTAAAATCGGGAGCCTCCTGCCGAAATCCGGAGGGTTGGCAAATATGCACACGCACACACATCAATTAACAATAGGTGTGATCACTTTGCCACTCACCTTCCCCAACCTCACCCTCCATTCACAAACTGATGCTTGACCATGCCCCCACTGCCACATAGTTATATGAATATAACAAAGAATAAGAAGAATCTAAAATATACAAATTTGAAAAGTAAATATATTTAGAGAGTATGTGCATGGGTTATTTTGAAGTCCAAGCTGTGCAGTATGTCCAGGAATGTGCAAAAATAGGTCACATGATGATGAAGAAGAAGAGGAAAATATGTACAATGGGTTAAATAAATAACCAAGCTGTACAATGTGTAAACACCGTAAATGTTCACAGAATGAAGATGCATGACATGGCCATGAAATGTGCAAAATCACAGTTCAGAGAGGAAGTGCATTAATATCCTAGATTGAAAGTGTGAGGTGAGATACAGTGGGATTCAATGACCTTATTGATGAGGCCAGCTACAGTAGGGAAAAAGTCATTGATATTGTGCTGAAGGAGATGTGTCTGCCCAGGCTCTGCAGACAACACATCACTGAACTGGGCTAGGCTGGGGTAAGTTCTTCTCCTTTGTGGACCTGCTCATGCATGATGGGGCCTGGGTGGGGGGGAGCCTGAGCGTGCCAGCGATGGCTCAATCCAGCATTTTACCAGATTGATGTAATAAAGCTGAGTGAGAGCCCTCTTACCTGGCTGCGGCAGGTGGTAGTTCACAGGACCTTCTCACTCCTGAGTGATGTAGGGGCCTTGCCAGCATGTGAGGAATTTTCAGTTTGCACTGGGGATAAGTAAGAGTACCTGGTCACCTGGCTGGTATTCATGGGGTTGGGCTGGCCGGTTATATGCCTGCTGTTACTCCCTTTGGGCAGCCCACATGTGCTCCTGAACAATAGGAGCTACTTGCTCCATCTGGGCTTGCATCTCCTGCACATACTCCACAAGGGAACAGAAGGGTGAGGGCTGTTCCTCCCAAGCTGTGTTTAGGAGGCCCCTGGGCCGTCGACCAAAGAGGAGCTCAAAAGGAGTGAATCCTATGGAGGCTGGGGGGGGGGGGTGTCTCTCAGACCATGAAGAGAACATGGGGACCACATTGTAGGTCCCAGTTCTATCTGTCTTTGGCAACCACCCTCCTCAGCATCCATTTGAGCATCTGACTGAATCACTCTTTGAGGCTGTCAGTTTGGGGTTGGTAGGTCTTCAGGTGGTTAATCTGCAGCAGCTGACACAGATCTGCCATGAGCATGGACATGAAGGGGGGCCCTGGTCTGTGAGCAGGTCCTTGGGGATCCTGACCCAGCTGAACAGGAGCACCAGTTTTTTGGCGATGTTCTTGGAAGTGGCTTTGCAGAGGGAGATGGCCTCTACATAGCAAGTGGCATAATTCATGATCATGAGGATGTATTCATGGCTGTGGTCAGCCCAACCACTCGAATGGGACCCCAATGATAAGGAGAGGGATCAACAGGACTGGGGCAGGTTTGTAGGGGGAGGTACATTGGCAGTGGGGGCACCGTTGGCAGAAGTTATGTACCTTGGCTGCCATCCCTGGCCAGTGGAACCAGGCTCAAATCTTTTCAAGGGTATTTTGGAGTCCCAGATGGCTGCCTAGCAGGTGGTTGTGGGCCAGGTGCATGACAGTGTTGACCTTGGACCTGGGGATGACAACAAGGTCACAGGGCTTGCCCCGTCACTTACATTGATAATACAGTAGACCATTCTTAACTAGGAAGTAGGTCAAGGGTAGATTAGAGCATTGGCTCTCATCGTCAAACAGCAGCATCTGGCCCCAACAGTGCTTCAGCTGGTCAGCCTCTTTCTGTTGCCTCCCAAAGTTTCCTTCTCCTAAGGCCTGGTGAGACAGATTGGAAAGAGGGTTAGTGGGTATGGAGGGCTCACTGTTGGCTTTGGCATTGACTGACTCTTGCTCAGCCAAGAGCACTGTCCCAGAGGTGGCTGGCAAGGCACGATGGGGCTGCTGTGACTGTCTGGTGCTGTGCCTCCTCCTCCTCCTCCATCCCATTGCAGCCATGGCAGTGGGGAACCCCAGACAGTCTTGATCTACAAGGAGGGGCACAGCTAGATCAGGAATTAAACCTGCCACCACAGGCCACTCACCTCTTCAGCCACTGATGGGGACTTCCCTGATGTCCCCATGGATGCAAGTGATGGCCAGCTTTCCACAGGGTGGCAGTGACTTCATGAGGGCTGATGGGTGGGTTAGGGTGATGGCATTTCCTGAGTCTAGAAGCACTGGGACAGGGACACCATTCAGCCTGAGGGTGATGGCAAGGCTCTGTGGTTCATGACTGGTGTGGAGGGTGCACCCCACCAACCAGGGCTTGCGGGGTGTGGTTGTATGGCAGTTTTCAGATTCGGTGGGCATGGGCATCCCTGGGAGATGGTTGGAGTGCAGGTTCCTCAGTGCCTTCCAGGTTGCTACAGGATCCTGGCAGCCAGGGTAGCAGGGTTCCTGCTGAAATGGGGTCCTCCCTTAGCCTTTCCCCATCTCAAGGGTGGCTAGTGCACACTCCAGGGCAATGACCTAGGGGTTCGAGTCACTTTTATCCCCACAACTCGATGCTCCACCCCTGGAAGGCTTCTTAGGAAGCGGTCAAAGGTGACCCACTCCATGATCTGTATGGGGGTCAGTTGGTTGGATTGGAGTCACCTCAAAGTAATCCAGAGAAGATGACCCATCTGTGTCTGAAGCTCCTGTTCTGGTCGGTGTTAGGACTGGGACTGTTTTGGCCTCTAGAGGCCACTGTTATTTCCTTTTCTTGTCATGTTTGTTTTGGCCTCTAGAGGCCGCCACTGTTTCTGTGTTTTATGTTTGTTGTTTTCCATGTGTCTTGTGCCCTGCCTAGTCCTCATTAGTGTCACCTGTGTCCTATTTTAATGTGTGTATAAATACCCCTCTGTTTGTTCCCTTGTCACGGAGTCTTTTTCCTATGCTATGCTGTTAGTGCTAGTTCCCTCTGTCCCATGTACCTTGCCTGTGTCTTAGTATTCTTGGTTTTGTTGCTTTCTTTTGGACTTTGTGGATTTTGTTTTGACCTTTGTATCTTCTGAGCGTTTCAGTTTTTGCCTCTTCTTTTCTTAGTTGGATTTTGGACATTGAACCTTGGGATATTTTTATTTTTGTATATCTTCTGAGCTTTGGATTATTCTTTTTGTTTTTTCCCTTGGATTGTATATATTTTGTAAATAAACTTTTTCATACTTTTCTACTTCTGCCTCACGCCTCTGCACTTGAGTCATCCCCCTGGTGGCCTAGTGGGGGTTTGCTGGATTATCACACCAGCGAACCAGGTTCGAATCCCAGCAAAACCCTAACAGTCGGTAGCTCCAGTGGTGGAACTTGGAGGTGGCTCAGGTTGGGGAGAGCTCACAGCAGGCCAGGATTTCCTCTTTCAGTGTGCCATAGTCCTCCACTTTGGCCAGGGAGATTGTGCATGGTAGGCCCATTGTGCCTCACCCATGAGAAAGGGAGAGAGGATCTGGGCCAAGTACCCGGGCTGCCAACCTACCCATTCTCTCAAAGGTTATGAGAAATGCCTCCATGTCATCCTCTGGGATGAGCTTATTTAGTAGGCACTGGGCATCATGGGCAAGGTTGGGGAGGGGCATCATGACTGTCAGGGGGCTTGTTTTAAGCTCAGGAGCTCCTGCGTGGTTGTGAGAAGGTCATGCACCAACTCCTGGAACAGCTGTCCCAACTGTACACCAACATCCAGGAGATGGTGCACCTTGGGGTCCATCACTGGGACACCAGAGTCTGTGTTGCCTGCCCACATTCTCCACCAGTGTGAGGGAACCTAGTGATAGTGACACACAACAGAGGTAAGGTGCAAAGCAGGTGGTATTTTATTCTTATCTGTGGCCGGAGAGGTGGTGTAGTGAGCATGGTAGGGAGATCTTGCAGTGGACTTGGCAGTGTGAAGCAGGGGGAGTGTCTGAAGGTGCTGAGTGAAGTGCTGGAGACTAATGTGGCTGGCTGGTGGCTTTTCCTCCTTTCCAATGTGGGAGTGAGTCATCTGAGCTTGAATCTATTGTGGGGAAAACACACAGAACACTGGATGAACATGGTGGAGACATACTCACTCACTGTAGTGCACGCAGCCCTGCTGTGAGCTCTGGGAGGTGAATTCATGCACTGTAATTAGTGCCTGACAGCCATGCTGTGTTAAACTGCTTCTCCTTTCATATATGTGTGTAGCACTATCTTTGACCGATGCTGCTGAACTGCTGTTATCCACTTTCAGTGCATTGACTGGGGTGCTGTCTTCTTTAGCACCATGGCACAGCAAGGAGTGCTTGCAGAGAAGGAGATGGCTCTTAACCTGCCATCATTACGAATATATATGCCAGAGTAAGAGAACCATAAAGAACTATATGCATTGTACGTCTTCCTGATTTCTTTGTGCCTTTGTTTTAGGATCAAAGGTGAGATGCAGCCATCTTAAGTTCACTGCTTTCTCATATCCTATCAAACT